>NW_016107483.1:1118433-1172297 GCF_001604975.1 Cebus imitator | reverse complement strand
CAACCTCCGCCTCCTGGGTTCAGGCAATTCTCCTGCCTCAGCCTCCTGAGTAGCTGGGACTACAGGCACGCGCCACCATGCCCAGCTAATTTTTTGTAGTTTTGGTAGAGATGGGGTTTCACCATGTTGACCAGGATGGTCCCGATCTCTTGACCTCGTGATCCACCCGCCTCGGCCTCCCAAAGTGCTGGGATTACAGGCTTGAGCCACCGCGCCCGGCCATAACTAATAATTTTTAAATTGATAAGTATTCATTTTTTTGCTATTTTCTACTTTTAACAGATATGCTTGTAAACCATGTATTATTTTACTTTTAAGTATTATGTAGTATTAAAATGTAAATTGAAAACAAAGGATATCAGACTTTGCACTCAAGGAATTTCAAATGGATTTAAGATGATTCACACACACACACACACAACAAGAAGATAGGATAATACAGAATACTTTTATTGCCAGAAAAGCCTCAAAAAACTTTGGAGGATGCACTTCACTGCAGCAAAAGTAAGTGTGGCTTTGAACAAAATTTTGCTGCAATGTAACTGTTATGTCACACCTACTGGCTCTGTGGTTTTTGTGGGCGTGAAAAATACACTGAACTCTGAAAAGCCTCCTCACATTAGTCTATTTTACATAAGTACCCTGGTGCCAAGCATTGAAGGCTAACCACAGAGTGAAAAAGGCAGTATGCATATAAACATATAAATAAAAATTGAGATGTAGATAATCATAATCACACCACTACAAACCACCTGTTTTTCATAAAATATCTTAGTTTTCATATTGGCAGGCTGAGCACTTGTAATTGGAGAAAGCCTTCAAACTAAGTAAATATAATCTTTCTATTATAAACTTAAATAATTTTAATTGTCATCTGCAAACAAGGATAATTTGACTTCTTTCTTTTCGATGTGGATGCCCTTAATTTTTTAAATTGATTTTATAAGGGAGTAGCTATAAATTATTTGATATTTTATCAGATCCAAATTACCACAGCTAAGGCTAAGCATGGTGGCTCACGCCTGTAATCACAGCACTTTGGGGGGCTAATGCAGAGCACTTGAGGTCAGGAATCCAAAACCAGCCTGGCCAACGTGGTGAAATCCTGTCTCTACTAAAATTACAACAATTAGCTAGGCATGGTGCTGCGCTCCTGTAATCCCAGCTACTCAGGATGTTAAGACACGAGAATTGCTTGAACCTGGGAAGCAGAGGTTGCAGTGAGCCGAGATCACGCCACTGCACTCCAGCCTGGGCAGTAGAGCAAGACTCTATCTCAAAAAAAAAAAAAAAAAAAAACACAGCTAAATTTAAAAAGTGTAGCCAGGGAAGTCCTTTATGCTTGATTGAATCAATACGCTTTAATATAAAAATAGACATATGCAATCAAGCTGGAGGACACTATGCAAAGTGAAAAAAGCTAGGCACAAAAAGACAAATATATAATCTTAATTACGTGATGACTCTGAGAAAGATGATCTCATGGAAACAGAGTGTGGAAAGGTAATTATCAGAGACTGAGAGAAAGAAGAGAGATTGAGAAAAGGAAGATGTGAGACAAAAGGTACAAAGTTTTAATTAGACTGAAGAGACAAGTTTTAGTAATCTATTGCACTATATGGTGAGCAGAATTAATAATAATGTATTGTATGCTTCAAAATTGCTAAAAGAATAGATTTCTAACTTTCTTACCACACACAAAAAAATACTAAGTTGGTTGGGTGATGAATGTATTAATCTTTCTATAATGTATACGTATATCAAAACATCACATTGTAGTCTATAAATATATATAATCAGTTAAAAGTAAATTTTTAAATAAAAAGCTTAAAAATTAAGAATTGAAAACAAACATTGAAATTGTATTTCTAAAAGTGCTTCCAAATACATAGGGTTTAAAAAGCCAATTTTCTATGTGATAAAAACCCTCAACAAATTGGATATAAAAGGAAGATATCTTAACACAATAAAGGCTATATATGACAAGTCCACAGCATGCCGAAGGGGGGAAAACTGAAATCCTATCTACTAAGATCTGGAACAAGACAAGGATACTCGTTTTCACTACTTTTATTCAGCATAACACTAAATGTTCTAACCAGAGCAATTAGGCAAGAGAAAAAAAATTAAGGGCATCCACATCAAGAAGGAAGAAGTCAAATTATCCTTGTTTGGAGATGACAAGATCTTACATTAAGGAAAACCTAAAGACTCCACCAAAATATTCTTAGAGCTGATCAGCCAATTTATTTAAATTGCAGGATGTAAAACTAACTTACAAAAATCATCTAAAAAGAAAATCAAGAAATTCCATTTACAATAACTCCCAGAAAATAATAAAATGCCTAGGAATAAATTTAACCAAGACATGGAAGAAGATCTCTACAAAGAAATCACCGAAACACTGAAGAAGGAGTGAAGAGTCCAAAAAAATGGGGCCCATCCGTGGGAATGTAAATAAATACAGCTGCTAAAGAAAACAGTGCGGCAAATTCTCAAAAAAAAAAAAAAAAAAAACACACATCTGAAATAGTTTGGATATGTGTCTCCTATAAATCTCATGATGAGTTGTAATCCCCAGTGTTGGAGGTGGGGCCTGGTGGGAGGTGATTGTATAATGGAGACAAAGTTCTCATGAGTGATTTAGTCCCTTTCTATTGGTGCTGTCTTCTCAAGAGTGAGTTCTTGCAAGATCTGCTTCTTTCAAAGTGTGTGCCACATCCCCGCTTTCACCTGCTTTCACCATGTGAGACGCTTGCTTCCACTTCACCTTCTGCCATGAGTAAAAGCTCCCTGAGGCCTCCTCAGAAGCTGAGCAGATGCCAGTGCCAAGCCTGTACAGTCTGCAGAAGCATGAGCCAATTAAATCTCTCTCTTCTTCATAAGTTACCCAGTCTCAAGTATTTCTTTATAGTGTTAATCGAGAAAAATGATGAGACACGTCTTAATAATGTAAGGAGGTTTATTTGCCAAAGTTAAGGACACACACCCATGACACAGCCTCAGGAGGTCCTGATAACATGTGCCCAACGTGGTTAGGGCACAGCTTGGCTTTATACATTTTAGGGAGACATGAAACATCAATGTATGTAAGAAGTGCATTGGTTCCATCCAGAAAGGTGGAGACAACTTGAAACAAGGAGGGAGCTTCGAGGTCACAGGTGGGTGAGAGACAAATGGTTGCGTTCTTTGAGTTTCTGATAGGTCTTTCCAAAGGAGGCAATGAGAATATGACTCTTTCTCGGTGAGCAGAGGGATGACTGAATAGAATGGGAAGCAGGTTTGTTCTGAGCAGTTCCCAGCTTGACTTTTCCCTTAGCTTGGTAATGTTGGGGCCCCAAGATTTTTCCCTTCACAATAGCAACACAAGAAAAGACTAACACAATATCTCATTCTCATGGATTTGAATAATTAATATTGCTAAAATGTCTATACTACCTGTATTAGTCTGTTCTCACACTGCTATGAAGAAATACCCAAGACTGGGTAATTTATAAAAGAAAGTTTAATTGACTCACAATTCCACATGACTGTGGAAGCCTCAGGAAACTCACAATCATGTCAGAAGGCACCTCTTCAAAGAGCAGCAGGAGAGATAATGAATGCCAAGCAAAGGAGGAAAAACCCCTTATAAAACCATCAGATCTCATAATAATTCACCTACTGTGAAGAGAACAGCATGAGGGTAGTGCCCCCATGATTCAGTTACCTCCCACCAAGTCTGTCCCACAACATGTGGGTATTATGGGAACTACAATTCAAGATGAGATTTGGGTGGGGACACAACCAAACCATATCACTACCTAAAGCAATCTACAGATTCAATAAAATTCCTATCAAAATACGAATAATATTTTTCACAGAAATAGAAAAAAACAATTTTAAAATGTATATGAAATCAAAAGAAACACAAATGGCTGAAGCAATCTTAGGCAAAAAGGATAAAACTGGAGATACCACACTAGGTAATTTCAAATTACACTACATAGGTGTAGTAAACAAAACAGCATACTACTGGCCTAATAACAGACATGGACCAATGGAACAGAATAGAGAATATAGAAACAAATCCACACACGTACAGCCAGTTCATTCTTGACAAAGACGCCTAGAACACACACTGGGAGAAGGACAGTCTCTTTAATAAATGGTATTAAAGATGGAGGCCGGGCACAGTGGCTCATGCCTATAATCCTAGCACTTTGAGAGGCCAAGGCAGGTGGATCACCTGAGGTCAGGAGTTTGAGACCAGCATGGCCAACATGGTGAAATGCTGTCTCTACTAAAAATGCAAAAATTAATCAGATGTGGTGGTGCATGCCTGCAATCCCAGCTACTTGGGAGGCTGAGGCAGGAGAATCACTTAAACCCAGGAGGCGGAGGTTGCAGTGAGCTGAGATTGTGCCATTGCACTCCAGCCTAGGCAACAGAGTGAGACTCTGTCTCAAGATAGATAGATAGATGGATAGATAGATTAAAAAAAAACAAATTTAATAAATAAAATAAATGACATAGGAAAACTGGATAGCCTAATGTAAAAAAATGAGACTAGATCTCCATCTTTCACTATATACAAAAGTAATGCAAAATGGATTAAAGACTGAAATGTAAAACCTGAAACTATGAAACTACTAGGAGAAAATGTAGAGTAAATGCTGCAGGACTTCCATCTAGGCAAATATTTTGGAAGTAAGACCTCCAAAGCATAGGCAATAAAAACAAAAATATACAGATGATATTACATCAAGCTAAAATGGTTCTGCACAGCAAAAGAAACAGTGTTTTAAAGTGAATATCCTACAGAATGAGAGAAAATATTTGCAAACAATTTATCTGACAAGAGACTAATAACCAGAATACATAAGTAACTCAAGCAACTCAATAGCAAAAAATAAAAATCCATTTTAAAAATGGGCAAATGATCTGAATAAACATCTCTCAAAGAAGACTTACAAATGGCCAACAGGCTTATGAAAAGATGCTCAACATCAATAATTATCAGGGTTGTGAAAATCAAACCACAATTAGATATCATCTTACCACAATTAGATATCAAGGTGGTAAAGAAAAGGGAAAGCTTATACACTGTTGGTGAGAATGTAAAATAGTACAACTAGTAAGGAAAACAGCGTGGAAATCCCACAAAACTAACAATAGAACTACCATACAATCCAGCAATTCCACTGCTGGATATATACCACCCCCCACCCCAACCAAGAAATGGAAATCAGTATATCAAAGAGACATCTGAACCCTTATGTTTATTGCAGCACTATTTACAATAGCCAAGATATGGAATCAACCTACATTTCCATCAACAGGTGAAAGAATAAAGTAAATGTGGTACATATACACAATACACTAGTATTAAAAAAATGAAAACCTGTCATTTGCAGCAACTGGATGGAACTGAAGTTCACTGTGTAATGTGAAATAAGCCAGGCACAGAAAAGCCAATTATCACATGTTCTCACTCATATGTGAGAACTAGAAAAGTTGATCTCATGGAGGTAGAAGATAATAATGGTAATTACCAGAGGCTGGAAAGGTAAGTGGGAGTAGGGGAGGAGAAAGAGTAGTTGCTTAATGTTTGCAAAAATACTATTAGATAAAAGGAATAAGTTATAGCATTCAATGGTAAAGTAGAACAATTATAGTTAAGAATATTGTATTGTATATTTCAAAATAGCTAGAAGAACTTTAATGTTTTCCACATAAAATAATGGTAATTGTTTGAGATATCCCAATTACCCTGACTTAATCATTACACATTACATGCTTGTATCAAAATACGACATATTCCCCATAAATCTGTATAACTATTATATATCTACAAACATTTTTAAATGGGAAAAAATATTTATTTTTTGAACATTACTTATCCTGTTTTTATGAACTTACTTGTATAATTTACAAAAATATTCCAAATTATTGGTGTCTAAATTCTTAAATGTTAGTGTTTTATAAATCATAAAACACTAAAGGTAGAAAATGTTAACTGAGTCAGAAACCACTCACAGATTTCTTAAAGCCATGACAGTAAACAGGAACAATGTAATCAGTACCAACAACTCTATATCCAAGTTGTAATCTACTGTGGTAAAGTTGGCCTGTTTGCTAAACTGTGAATGGGTCAAAGAGATAATGGTAAGCATTTGCATTCTTATTGTACTGTTAATATAAATATGTCATGTCAATCCAGCAAAGCCTATAGTGAAAAGAATCTGTAATAAAAACATATCTATTTTTGATAGCCCCAAATTAATTTCACTGCAAACCCTGATGGGGCCAAGAATAGGAAAAGTAGATGATGCTGGATGACAGTGGTACAATTCCATGGCATCATGTGGGAAATTATCAGGTTGCAAGTTTTTTGGGCTGGGCTTTCTACTTATAGACAACATACACTGATTTAATCTTGTTAGTCCTGGTTTCCCAGAAGCAGACACTAAGATGTAGTCAGAAATTGAAGGGGTATAATGAACGTAATACTTGTGCAAAGTAAGGAGTAGAGGAAGCAAGAGTAGGCCGAGAGAGCCTGCAGTTCACCATGCAAGTCCAACACCTGAGAAAGAAAAGGCATAAGGAAGAAAGATGGACCGGGGAGAGCCTCACACTGTGGAGCAGCTCTTGTGGTGCAGAAAATCTCCGTGAGCCCAAAGGGGAGCTCTAGTGCACAGATTGCTAACAGAGGAGTTTCAAATTGAGAGGAAATTGCCATTCCCTCATACCCCTGCTTTGCTTAGTCATCTAGTATCCCGGATGTTCTTAGTGTCTGTAAGGAGCTGACTGGAGGGAGTTGGAGGCTGTCAGCTCACTACATTCTTTGTACCAGGCTCTCTCTCAAGGAAAGACCTGACACACCTCTGTGGCTGTCACATTTCCTATTCAAATTATGGTGGCCCTTGAAGTTTTCTTTCCCCATAATGATAACACAGCTTTTGAATGCCAAATGTAATATATACTAACTTATCGTTATGTCATATGGACAATTTGATCTTGCACTTACTGTAAAAATAAATTAAGTAGCTCAACAAAAGTTTTCAAGAAGATACAACAAGACCATATACAATGGAGAAAGAATTAAAATCACATCAGTCTTCTCAACAACAATGGCAGAAGCAAGGGAAAAACAAAATACTATTTTTTTAGTGCTGAAGAAACTTTAAATTAGAATTTTATGTCTAGATAATCGTTTCAATGTGAAGGTAAGTTGAAGATGTTCTCAAGCATACAAAGTCTCAGAAGTTAGTTGTATCACACTAAAACAGAATCATTATTGAAAACACTTTTGGAAATAAACAATGAATAACACTTACTGGTTTTGTATAACCACTACCAAAAATAGAAAAAATAAATAAAAGGAGAAAGAAATGAAAATAATGCATCAATAAGTGAAATGGGAGAGTTCTCTGTCCCCTTTCACAGAATGTGCATCAGGGATATGGCTCGTTTGGCCACTGCCACTGCTCAAACCCCTTATGGGAGGGGGAGCATGCAGACAGTCACCTGCAGGAGCCGGGGTGTGTGTTTTTAGGCTTTGAACCCACAGTGATGTCTAGGGATGTGTACCTGTGACTCTCAAAGCCCCAGTGGGTATGCTACAGTGCTCTTTTAGCTCTGCCATCCACAGATAGCCTAAGTGTTAACCAGTTTAGTGCCCTCTTGGTATTCAGGTTCTTGTCTGGCATCCAGGAAGAATCAGGTTATACACGGACTTGAAGGATGGTGAATACAGGGATTTTATTGGGTGATGGAGGTGGCTCTCAGTCGGATGGATAGGGAGCTGGAAAGGGGATGGAGTGGAAAGATGATCTTCCCCTGGAGTTTGGCCATCTAGCAGCCAATCTCCTTTCCAACCATCCCCAACTAAACTCCTCTTAATGTTCAGGCACTCATTTTCTTCTCTCCTCTGCCATGCTGTTTTGCCACTCTTTTGCTCTTCTGTTTGTCTGCTTGTCTGCTTATTGCTCATGGAGCCTGTGGTTTATAGTGTTTATGTGTACAGGTTAGTGGGGTATGGCAGGCCAAAAGACAGCTTTGGGGCACAAAAACAGGAATGCCTGTTCCCGTTAAAGGCCGAGAGTTTCCAGGCTTGAAGGTGGGGCCTTTGCCAGGGAACTGTCCTCTTTTACACAGTATTTCCCTGTCCCCTGTTTGTATAAGGATTCTGAGATAAACTAATAATAATGTCAATGTAGTTGAAACATGATAGAAAGATTGGTGGGAGTTAAAAGAGGGCTAAGGTACTAATCTTCTTGGAAGGGAGCTTATCCATATTGTGTTAGGCTGGATTTTCCCAGAATCAGACACTCAGCCAAGGATTTTAGTGCAAATTTTTGCATCTGTGTGGTGATCTCAAAAAGCACCAATAGGGGACTGCAGAAGTGAAATAGAGAATAACAGAAAACTAATTTGAATTCAGGATATCTTAACAAGCATGTTATCACTTGGGGCAATTGAATTAGGTCTCACTGGAGACCTCCAGTAGATGTAGAATTTGTCTCAGAGTTGTTCCATTCAAGGAGCAAGAAAGGTGGGGTGTTGATCCACCAATTTCTACTCCTCATTGTTTAAAAGCTGTGCTCATGGGCAATAACTCCCTGGAGATTACAGATGCCAACTGCCCTCCTGAGACACAGGAAACCCTCTGGCTAAGGGATGCACATGCCTCAAGTAAGAAGTTACTGGCATGTATGAGAAACATAATTGCACAGGGAATATGGTTGTAATTGCTCTACTGTACCCACTGTACTGCACAGATTCACTCATGCTTTGAATTAAATTCCTTCCGTCTAGTCACTATTCTTCAATGTAGTGGCCAGTCACAATTTTAAAAATAAAATGAAATTAAATACTAATAATAGGAGGCCAATAGGACAAACTGCAGTCTCTGCTGCCACAGTTGGCCTGAGGCTATGACTGCTATTCATCATCTTACTTTTTTAGCAGACATTTTACATTTCACTCAACCTTGGCCAGCACTTCTAGTCTATGTTGCTTCACTTTAATAAAACTCGGACCCACATCCCTCAGGGTCTGATACCTTTTTTGTTGTTCTCTAATCAGTCCATGGTTGCTGTAATTGCTTGTTCGCTGTGATCATTAGACATAGAAGCACCTAGAGGAATCTAGTGAGTCCCCTAAATTCAAGGCATAATTCTCCTTACCACCATTAAGTAGTAGTAACTTTACCTCTCAGGACATTAATGATCAATTACACCTTCTGCATAGTAATTCCATTCTTTGTTTGTTGGCCTATTGGCCTGGGAAGCCAAAAATAGCCAGTGGCAGCCAGAGCTTCAAATTTAGTAGAACCTTACTGATTCCCTATACTCCAGTATAACACAAGTTTTGCAGATGAAAGCACAAACCTTCAAAGTGGTGCATTGTGAGTGATGATAAGACCTACTCCTACTTCTGTCCTTTGATTTCTGAAATCGTATGTTCTAGCTGTCACAGTGATAGGACATATAATGGTCATTGGTTCAAAATATATATCATATCCTAAACAAACAGCACTCAAAAGCCACAATGCCATCCACATCCTTATTATTAAGAGGCCATTTCAACATTCTGTTGAAACAGACAAGAGGCAGGGAAATACTAGGCAGAAAGGGTTGGAGCCTCTAGCAACGCCCCACCCTCAAGCCTGGACCCATGGCCCAAAGTGAAAACACACATTCCTGTTTTCCCACCCAAATGTTGCCTTCTCCAAAACCACCCCTGGCCCAACCCGGCCCCCATCCTGTACCATAAAACCCCCAGGCTCCACTAGCAGAGCAGCAGAATGGCTGCAGATTAAGAAGAGAAAAAGCAGTTTGTCCTCAGCAAGAAGTAGGCTTGACTTCAGAGTGACAGCTTCACAGCAGGACACTGGAGAAGAGTTTAACTGGTAATGGTCGAGCTCCAGAGGAAGACTACCTTCCCACTTCATCCCCTTTCCAGCTCTCCATCCCACTGAGAGCCATGTTCCTCAGCAATAAAATCCCCCACATTTGCCATCTTCAATTTGTTTGTGCTACTTGATTCTTCTGGATGCCAAACAAGAGCTCGAGATACAGAGGTCTGTCAAACTGGGCTGTTAAACTCTTAAGTCATTCATGGATGGCAAAGCTAAAAGAGTGCTGTAACACATGTCCTCTGGGACTCCCAGAGTCATGGGTATCCCGCTAGACACTGCTGTAGGGCTGCACAGAGTTCTGCTCCTGCCAGTGCCCAGAAGCACTCATCCCAGGCCCTGCACCCGTTCACCTGTGTCCCCCCATTTTATAAGGGGTTGAGCACTGCAGGCTGATTAAAAAGCCAACCCCTTTTAAAGTCCTGCAAAGGGGTCAAGGTAACAATTCTGTTTCACTGTCAGACTTACAGAGTAGGGTAATGTGTTATACGGTAGGACCAGTTGATCCTAGTTACCTGCTATTGTCATGCTTCCTTTGATATAAAGGGGGCCAATGCAACCAACTTGTCACAAGGTTTATCTTTGTTTGAGGGCTCAGCATCAGTCTCTGCTGCTGGCAGATTTGATGTAATCAATAGCTGCAGTAATTAGATTAATGTTGGCAGGAGGAATCTGTACTGTTGAGTCTGTATATAGCCTCCAACTCCACCACCATGACCACTCTTTGGGGGTTCATTGTGAGCATTGGAATGGACAAGATAACAGTAGCTAGCTAACTTAGATGAGTTATTCTGTAACCTGGTTGTTTGAATCCTCCCCTTTATTTTACGCTCATCTAGATGTATCTAGAAGCCTCTTCCCCACTATTTTTTGAATCTGATCTTCCAATCTTATTCTGGGTTCTTGACCCACCAAACACCCTACATGGCACTTTCCAAAATATTATATATAGTCTTCTTTCAGACCACTTCTCTATCCACAAAAGTGTTGACCTAGTGTGCTGCTTGAACCCCAGCCCTGGAGGATTTTCCTTCGTCATTGTCTTTTAGGGCAACACCTGAGTAGGTCTATAGTAAGCAGCAATTCATTTTTAGCTCATTACAACATATTAAGCCAACTCATCTATAGAACTAGGCATAAAAGAATGCCTTTAGTAATCCCATATGTTTGGAGATTTAAAATAGCATACCACTAAATGACCCTTTGGTTAACAAAAAAAAGGGGAGAACTCATGAAATACTTGGTACTATACATCAAGTCTATGGAACATTACTAAAGTAATGCTTAATGAAAACAATATAGTTTTGAATATGTTTATCAGAGAACTGAAACAATTAAAAATAAATAAGAGTTCAAGAAGCTAGAAAGGACAGAAATAAAAGAGACAGAAACATAATAAAATAGAGGACAGCAACAAAAAAATAAAAATTTACAAAAGAGATCAACAAAACAAAAGCTGGTTCTTTGGGAAGACATACAAGACAGACATATAAATATTGATGACTTAGAACCTCTCTAGGTAATATGCCCAGAGACAATCTTACACAGGCCCATAAAGAAACAGATACAAGTTTCTCACATTATTACTTATGAAAGTGATGACTTGAAGGCACCTTAGTTTTTCATCACTGAGATAATAGATGGGTTAAATGTGGTGATGCATGTTACAGAATGTTATGAAGTAGTCAAAAATAATGAATTAGGTGTAATCAAAGCCACATGGGTAGATGTTGAAAACATGCTGTTAAGTAAAAACAAAGAAGAAAACCCTACTGTGATAGCATTTGTGTAAATTAAAAACAAGTGAATACAAAAGAAATGTTACGAGTTTCTTAAAGATACAAAAATCTCCTAGAATATATCCTGGGGAGAAGGGAATAGATTTGAAAGGGATTCGAATCTGAAGAGGAAATAAAATTAAGTTAAATGAGACAAAAATCAAACAATAGAAGGGCTGTACAAATAATCACAGCATAACATGATCCAAAAGTGAGACTAACAACTATTTTTGCCAGAGGTTAAAAAAATCATGTTATATCACCACTTACTGTTAATTACATGAAATAGAAATTATATTTCATATAATATAAAGATCATACTCTTTCATAGAGTCAATTTAATGGACGTCTCTCTTTGAAGGATTTGGGGATTTCCTTTCTGATTCAGGTTTTCCCTTGGGTTTTATTTTGCTTTATCTCTTAGTAAACTTAGCCATAATATTCTCAATCCCCTATTTGAGATACAAATATTATCAATTTAAATTGAATAAGTATCCAATTTAAGCCTTTAGATTATCATTCCAAATAAGTCAATTAAAATAATAACATGCAATTTAAAAAGTCACTAGTATGATTTGTAAATAGAAAATACAGAAAGCATCTTGTACTTAAAGATAGCTAAACAAAATATATTTCTTCTTATGTATCAAATATACTAGGCCAATATGTCTAGATTTTGTAATTCTCACCATTTATTCATATAATTCAATGAGAAATGTTTTTCTAGTAAACCGCAAAATAAAATTCTAAAAATAGATGTTCAGTAGAATAAAACATTTTATTGGCATCATAATAAATTTTATCATTATAAAATTTTTTAAGTTTTATATCTAAATAGGGAAGTTGGAAATCATGGAAAAATGTAGGTAACCAAACATTAAACTATTCTAAAAATGATTAATTATATTATCTGATCCTAAAGTCTTAGCTTTGTATCATATTTTAATGTTTTAATTATCTTTTTTACTTTAAAATATTTAATGCACTTTAAAGTAGCTGTACCTTAAGGCATGTTTAGATTAGTATCTAAATGCTTATTTACTTATGCTCCAAAAACTATGATTATCCTTAATGGAGATACTATTTATCTCTGTTTTAGATACTTACAGAATGTAACAACCAAATTATCTATTCATGAATTTTCCATTGTATTGAAACTGTTAGTTTGTCTTAAGCTAAACATAGTTTTGTACAGAAACAGACATATTTAAATTTGGTGATCAATTTTGGAATCCAGACAGAACAGATCTTTCCTTTATGCAAAAATAATTATCCCAAAGAAATCTCGGCTCCAGAATCTCAAGTTATCAAGGCTGTCAGAGGTCTAATGACAGATAGTCCATGAAAACCACTTGCTAAATGAATCATTTGTGTTGAAAATATAATTTACATAATTTATTATACTGGGAAGATAGCTGGTACTCAAGTAATACTTTTGAAGGAATGAAGAGCCAACATGTATAATTATAGCATATCGTTTCTTTTCATTGAACTCTTCTGTCTGGAATAGTAACAGGAAAGTTCAGGAGGCAAGAGGTAGAGCCTGGAAGATGGTGCAGATAGGGATAAATATAAGTTTTGTCTATAAAAGGCCTCCAGTTGAGTAGGTGTGAGGTGTTATATGCCCTTGAACATGAGACTAGGTGACTTTTAGAACAGTTGTGGATCAGATGTAAACGTACATACGCATGCATTCATGTTATTTGGCGAGCTACTGAGACTTTATTGCAATTAGTTTCACTTTCAGTTTCTCACAGTGTCAGGGTCTAGTGTGGCAGTGTTGCCTTCCAGGCACTGCTGCCTTATTGGCATCAACTGTTCAATTCTACCTCCCTTTAAACCTCTTTAACAAGGAACTAGCATCCTATACCAAACCTTTTACAACTTTTTACCAAACCTTTTTCTGACCAATGTTGACCAGGAGCTTTTGCTAATTCTGCACGTTTAATTCACCTGGGTTTTTTTGTTTTTCTATGGGTTTTTTTTTTTTTGACAATAATTTTCTTGTTCTCAAATATCTCCTCTCACTGTAATTTCTCAGAATATGATTTGCCTCCTGTCACACACGGTGTTTGCGGGGAATCTCCCCTGTTGGGTTATACTTCTTAATAACTTCCCTAGATTTTGTATTTTGTTCTTAGGGCTGCTATGATATATAAATCAGCCCTTCTAATGCCTCAGGTGTGGAGTTTTATGATTTTAAATATATGATTAAATTTCCTAATTCCTCTTTGATCTGTGAGCTCCTCAAGGCCAGAGCTGTGACTTACCCATCTTTGTATGTCCAGTATCTAGATCACAGCCTGAAATATGGCAGGAATTCAGTAATAGCTGAAGTGAACGAAAGAGAAGCAGATTGGGACTTGAACTTGGGAGAAGCTTATTCTAATGGTCAAATTCTTTTCATACTATACGTCATATTTATTGCCAAGTTATTTTATAGCACTTTCTTTTTATGTATACACTTGCTACCAACCTCACAACAAAGTGGAACTTACTATCCTCATTTTATTTAAAAAAATAAAACAGTAAATCTAGTAGTTTGCCTGAGGTGAAAGAAGATTAATTTAAGTAGAAAAATTTAATTCTGCTTTAAAAGTCTTAGCTCTCCTATTCCAATTCAGCTGATAAAAAAATAAATATGGAATTTCTCCCAATTCCAACATGTTATCAATCGTGGAAGCAGGAATATTTGGGGAAAATTGCCTGTTTAGAATAGGAGGCTGGGCAAGATGGCTCACCCTTCTAATACAGCACTTCGGGAGACTGAGGTGGGAGGCTCACTTAAGGCCAGGAATTCAAGAGCAGCCTGGGCAACATAGTAAGACCTAGTATTAGTTAGTTTTCACACTGCTACAGAGAACTTCCCTGAAACTGGGTAATTTCTAAAGGAAAGAGGTTTAATTGTCTCACAGTTCCACTTGGCTGGGAAGGCCTCAGGAAACTAACAAAAAATCATGGCAGAAGAGGAAACAGGTATTTTCTTCACAAGGCGGCAGGAGAGAGAGAAATGAAGGAGGAACTTTAAAACACTTATAAAACCAACAGATCTCATGAGAATTCACTCACAATCATGAGAACAGCATGAGGAAACCACCCCCATGACCCCATCACTTCCTCCCTCAACTCATGGGGATAACAGGTTTCTTCCTCAACATGTGGGGATTACAATTTGAGATGAGATTTAGATGGGGACACAGAGCCAACCCATATCAAATCTCATCTCTACCAAAAAAAAAAAAAAGATCAAATGAATAATAAATAAATAAATAAGTTTAAAAAAATAAATAAGAGGCTGTTGGATTTTACCTAATAGAGCCTGGATTACCATTCAAACAAACAGGCCTAAAAGAATTCTATGCCAACCAAGCCACCCAGAAATAGAAGGGAGAAGGAGCAAAAAGGAGTATAGGCAATTCTGTCTATATTTCACATTCAAGAAGTCATCATAAAAGACCCAAGATTAGAAGGTCTGATTTTATAAACTGTCTTTCCAGCATACCACATAAAACTTCAGGGAAAAAATGATCTACTTTCTGGTTATCTATTGCATTTTGTCATTTATTCTGGTTGTCTATCTCTACGTAACAAATTACCTTGAGATTTAGCAGTGTCAAACAATTTTCTTTACATTATATCTCACAATTTTGTGGGTAAAGAAGTTGAACAGATCTGAACTGAGAGAATCTTCTCCTCCTTGTGGGATTGATTGAGATCATCACTGACACCTTTGTTAAAAAGTCCAAAAGGCTAACTTCAACTGAAAGCATTGAGCAGAGCACCGACATGTGCTTTACCATCATAGCAGTTGCAAGATAATATTTCCCAGACAGAGTTTTGTAAGTAACAGTAAAAGCTGTGAGTTTCTTAAAGCCTGGTCTTACAGACTAGCATAGCATGAATTCTGTTGTAATCTATTTGTCAAAATAGTCATTGAGCCCACTATGATTTAAAGTGAGGGGACATAGATCTTCATGTTATGATGGGAGGAATGTCAAGGAATTTGGGGTCATACTTAATCCACCACATAGCCCAATTAACTTTTAGCAGTTCTCGCTTGCAGATGATATTTTTCCAAAAAATCTTTTTTATTATTCAAAACCGAAATGGAAGAAAGAAAGGTTTTTGTTTCTCTTGGTTCTCAGAGTACTACTCTTTTATTTTTTTGAGACGAAGTCTTGCTCTGTTGTCCAGGCTGGAGTGCAGTGGTGCAATATCAGTTCATTGCAACCTCCGCCTCCCAGGTTCAAGCAATTCTCCTGCCTCAGCCTCCCAAGTAGCTGGGACTAGAGGTGGGTGCCACCACCGGCTAATTTTTTGTATTTTTAGTAGAGGTGGGCTTCATCATGTTAGCCAGGATGGTCTTAAACTCCTGACCTCATTATCCCCTGACCTCAGCCTCCCAAAGTGCTGGGATTATAGGCGTGAGCCACTGCGCCCGGCCGTCAGAGTACTACTCTTATAGCTGTATCCAATCCTACCTTATATTATGGCCACTGTATACACTTTGTCGCCACAATTAAAGTTGACACATAGATATATTTACATTTATGCTTAAATTACTTATACACCAATATAAATGAGTAGTTCAGGAGAAATTTCATAATACCTACAGCTGTCTGCACTCTTTCCTTCTTGGCCTCTCACCGTTTAAATACTTCCAGACTCTCTCCTCTTTAAAGAGCAGGCTGAGCAGTCTACCATATCAGCGCCTCAACATGCACCAGAACTTCTCTCGTTGTTAAGCCAAAAAGCATTTTGGGGACCAGATAGACCAAACTTGCCATTTCACAGAACTTAAAACAGATGCAGAGAAGTTGATATGAACTCTTCCAAATTATGCAAATAGTGTATGCACAAGGCAGAACTAACATCCAGGACTTGTTGAACATCTTCAGTTGTATTTACAGCATATGTATTTTGTGCTGGTATTTTTTCAAAAGAAATTTTGCTAGGAAACTAAGAAGGAAAAATTATCAAAAAATGACAAATTAACCAAATCCAGAACACCAAATCATAGAAACCATTAAATTTCCTGAAAGCAAGTTTAAAAAAAAAAAAACAAAAAAACTTAATTAAAACTTAATCTTCAGTCAATGCCTGTCTCATGGCTCAGTCTAATTGGTATTCATGGCTCTCATTTTTTTTTAACTAACTTTCTTCCCTCAGCTGGTCTTACTGCTTCTTCTTTTTTTGTACATCACAAATATACAGAAATTTTACCTGTCAATTTAAAAATAAATAACAGAAAATAGAAAACAAAAAAGACAATAGAGAATATCAACCAAGTGAAAAGTTGGTTCTTTGTAACTATCAACAAATTGATACATTTTTAGCAAGACCTGCCAAGAACAAAACAGACAAGACCCAATGCACTAAAATCAGAAATAAGGACATCTCTCAGACCCTACAAAAATTAACATTATACAGGGAAATTATTAACAACTTTATGCCAACAGATTAAAACATAGATGAAATTTAAATATTCCTAGAGAGACACAAAGATGGCATCAGAAAAAGTCAAATCTGAAATATAATAGATAGTGAGAATGGGTCACCCATACCATAGTAAGGAATTGGTTACACATACATATACACAAAAATATAGAACAGAACAATTCACATATAAATAAATAACATTAAGAAGAAATTTATTCTCTCGTAAGTATAGTAACAAAATTTTATTTGGGACTAGTTGGTGAAAGATCAATCTAAATCAGTAAAAATTCTTAATTTGGAATTTGTGTGTGTGTGTGTGTATGTGTGTGTGTGTGTGTGTGCTTCCTTGTTTTTGTTGTTGTTGTTGTTGTTTTGCTTTGCTTTTTTGACGGTATCTCACTCTGTCACCCAAGCTGGAGTACAGTGGCACGATCTTGGCTCACTTCAACCTCCGCCTCCTGGGTTCAAGTGATTCTCCTGCCTCGCCAGGCTAATTTTTGTATTTTCAGTAGAGACAGGGTTTCACCGGGCTGCTTTTGAACTCTTGACCTAAAGAGATCCTTTGCCTCAGTCTCCCAAAGTGCTGGGATTACAGGCATGAGCCACCATGCTTGGCCTATTTATTTATTTCTATTATATATTCTCAATTATTCAGAGAGATTCTGTAGATGCTAACCTTTGGAGACTTTACAGGTCAAAATATTTGTTTATTTTGATCTCACATCTAAATTCTGGTTTGGATAAATATATATTTAAAATATTTGTAGTTTCAAAATAATTAATACTCAGCATTTGCAAGCATTGATCTATTGACTTTTACAGTATAATACCCATCCAATGCTACATCACTGCTCAGCTTCAGGGAACTTCCTCTGGACCCTGGGACACAAAGCCAGGGAATATTCTACACATGGTTCTGCCTGGAGTTTGCAGCAGCCAGTTCCTGTGCAGACAGTGTTCTTTCTTTCTGGAAGCTTTTAGAAATTTATTTGAGTCCTACAAGTTCTGAAATTTTACAACTGATTGTCTCAAGCACAGATTTCTTTTGTTTATTTTTGTTTTAACATTTAGAGCACTCCGAAATCTCAATACTTGTGGTTTAGGGGGTTATGGCAATTACACATTTGTTTGCTTATCCCCCTCATTTTCCCTTTTTCTGTCTTTTTGGTACTATTAACTGATAGTATTACGTACGGTGAACTCTTCCTTCTTTTTTTTTTTAACTTTTTTTTCTCTATGGTAACCATTTCTTTGCCATTTGCTCTA
Source organism: Cebus imitator (assembly GCF_001604975.1). Lineage (NCBI taxonomy): Eukaryota > Metazoa > Chordata > Mammalia > Primates > Cebidae > Cebus > Cebus imitator. Next base: position 1,153,913 of record NW_016107483.1, on the reverse strand, counting down.
TAGTTTGGGGGAGTTCTGTAACTTTACCCTCCAAATCATTTACTGGCATTGAATGTTTCTTAAATTTTACTTTTTTTAATTTGTAAAAATTCTGTTTTCCTCTGATTGCCACCTTGTCATTGTTGTCTGTTCTTATTTTGTGAACACTTTATCCTGCTATATGACACCTTCACTGAAGATAGTCAATTCATTTTTTTAAATGTTCTCTTATGGTTACTTGGATCATCTAATTGGTCATGTAAGTTAATGCCTTTGCTTTTTTCAAATATGTGGTTAGCTATTTGACTGATGCTCTGAGCTGATGAGTGAAGGCCCTATCATGGATTGAATTGTGTCACCCAAAAAGATACTTCAAAATCCTAGACCCTGTCCCAGAGAAAGTGATTTTATTTGGAAATACAGTCTTTGCAGATATAATCAAGTTAAGATGAGATCATTAGGGTAGCCCTAATTCTATATGCCTGGGGTCCCTTCTGAAAAGGGAGATTTGTGTCCACATACAGAGGGAGAATGCCATGTGCCAACAGAGGCCGAGATTGAAGTCCTGCAACTGGAAACCGAGGAACATCAAAGATTGCCCACAAACCACCAGAAGCTAGAAAGAGGCAAGGAAGGAGTCTCACCTACAGGCTTCAGAGAAGAAGGACCATGCTAACACCTTGATTTCAAACTTATAATCTTTAGAACAGTAGGTAAACAGATTTGTGCTGCTTTAAGCCACCTAGTTTGTAGTGTCCTGTAACAGCAGCCCTGGGAAACTGATACAGGTGGATTTCCTGAGATTCATTTACAGCTATGTGAGTTCTTTTCCTCCCAGTCTTCTCCCCTGAATGGAAGAACTTTATAAGTGAGGCAGTACTCAAAGCCTGTGTAGGCGAAGAGCAAGCAAAACAAAACAAAACAAAAAAAGGCCATGCCTCCCCACCCTCCAGAAGGAAGGCTTTGAGTGACGCGTTAGTCAGGGCTCGCCCACATTAGAGAGGGCAATCTTCTTTCCTCAGTTCACCAGTTCAAGGTTAACTTCATCCTAAAACACCTGCACAAACACATCCAGAATAGTGTTTGACCAAATAGCTGGCCACCCCATGGTCTATTCAATTCACACGTAAAACTATCATAAACCTACCTTTTGTCAAATTGGTACCCATAACATCTCCTTAAACCATACTTAACCTCAAAAAAAGACAAGGTCGTATTTCTTCCTAACATAATAAAACTATCCTGTTTATAACCAGAAAAACACTAACATTTTAGAAGAGGAGATAAAGTCCCAGAGTAAAATTAACTCCTCTCCTTGATGTCCTATAACTTACACGCAATGATGTAAAGTCAATACATTTTATTTTACATGATAAGAGAGGAAGAGAGGGAAGAAAACAAAAATATTTGCTTTGTCCATCTATCTACACATAAACACACACACAGACAATAAAGAGAAAATATTCATTACAATTATAGTCCTCATTTCTCATTTCTGTAACTGGTTATTTGGCCATAGGTGGTATTTTTAACTACCTTCTTCCACTACCCAGTCTGTATTCCCTTTGCCTTCAGCAAAAACTTCAGCAGGCCATGGTTCTTTACATAGTGGGTGGCCCAAGTTTTCTTCCTGAAAAGTCTGAGCTATTAATAGCCCTGCCTGAATTGGATTGTTGCAGTTTTACATTGGCCTTAATCACAGAGCATGGCGGTAATAGCAGACACCCTAAGGGACCTCTTGTAGTCTAGACATCCTCATCCTTACCACCATTGTTGTGTAGTAGTTCTATTCCCCTTGCTAGTCAGGGTCAGTCACCTTCATCAGAACAGTAACTCCCTTCTTTGCCGGGTGATTCATAAGCATGAGGATCACAAAGTACCCAAGTGGCAGTCGTAACTTCCAGTTCAATGGACTCATTGTGTCTCGTGGTGGAAGCGTTCCTCTCTTTGGAACTAAGACTTCTAGACCAGCAGAAACTAAGGTCGAGGAATCAGGAAGCACAAATTTTGCTAGTGGGTCATTAGGGGTACTAGGGAATGATGCTTTTCCCATTTTGATCCCTTAATTCTGGGACTCATGAATCCTGGCCCTGAGAGAAATAACACCATGTATTAGATGCTGATGCAAAGCATATAAAGCTTTCTGAGGAGGCTTGTCCCAGCCCTGGAAGGTATTGCCACCTAGCTGGTTCTGGAACCATGTGTTTAGAAGGTCATTCCACCACTGTATTAAGACAGCTGCTTGCAGATGATGAAAAATATGGTAAGACCGGGGAATGCATGAGCATGGGCCCATTGCCATACTTTATTTGCTGTAAATTGAGTTCATTGACGAAAATAAATTCTGTGTAGAATGGTATGATGGTACATAATGAATGCTGTAAGTTCACAGATGATAGTTTGGGCAGAAATAGTATGTGCAGGGAAGGCAAATCCATATCAAGAGTGTCTATTCCAGTAAGAACAAGATGCTGCCCCTTCTATGATGGAAAAGATTCAATGTAACCTGCCACTAGATAGCGGGGTGACCACCCCAGGCAGTTGTGCCTATTAGTGTTAGTCTCTGCCACTGGTAGATTGGGAACTCAGTTGTGGGTATAACCAGGTTGGCCTTGGTTGGTGGGATTTTATGCTACTGAGCCCATGCATAACCTCCATCCTGCTGAAAGAGGAGAGTTCCCTGACCCCCTCATGGGGCATGTGACAGAGGTGTGGCTTATTTTCTGGCCACCATGCACTCAAATGCCTTCTGGGAGGGGAGCACGCAGGTCAGCAGGTGAAGGGTCCAGGGCAAATGCTTTTGGGATCTGGCCTCACAGCAGTGTCCAGGGGTGTTACAATGCTCTTTTAGCCCTGCCACTTAAGGGACAGCTTAAGTGTTAAACAACTTGGTATAGAGTCAGTGTGACAGCATTTTTGGGTTCCCACACCCAGTGCATCCTGAATTCTTGTCTTGTATCCAGGAAGAATCAGGTCACACAGACTTAAAGGATGGTAAATGTGGGGATTGTATTGAGTGATGGAGGTGGCTTTCGGTGGGATGGGGAGCTGGAGAGGGGATAGAGTGGGAAGATGATCTTTCCATGGAGTTTGGTTGTATTCAGCCGATCCCCCTCTCCAACTGCCCCCAGCTGAACTCCGCTTGATGTTCAGATGCTTTCTCTCTTCTATCCTTCTCTGCTACACCACTCTGCTGCTTTCTACTCCTGGATCATGGGGTTTGGGGTTTATATGGGTACTGGATAGGGTGCTGTGGTGGGTCAAAAGGGAATTTTTGGGGTGAAAACAAGAATACCTGTTTTCATTTAGGGCCACACGTCCAGGCTTGAGGGTGGGGCCCTTGCCAGGGACCCTGCCCTCCTCCCTCCTGACCATATCCCTACCACCATAGCCACTCTGTTCATGAGGCCACTGGATAATGACAGGAATGGGTGGGGAAGGAGGCTGACTGGTATCCAAAGAACAGGCCATCCTCTCCACTTAACTCCTAAAATCCTCCTCTGCTGAGGATGCATGTTAGTGAACATTCCCATGGGATACAAATATCTCCACATTTTTTGCCTATTCAAAGAGTTCTATCCACATACCCTTTTATCAGATTTCCTTGTCACTAATTTTCTAATCATGTTCCTTCCAAGTTCCTCACCATTTAGCCAAACCACAGGCCATAGCCCATGAGTAAACATGTAATTGCATGTCTGGCCATTTCTCCTTCCAATCAAAGTGAGCCCATCCTGGTCAACATGGTGAAACCCCGTCTCTACTAAAAATACAAAAAATTAGCTGGGCATGGTGGCGTGTGCCTGTAATCCCAGCGACTCAGGAGGCTGGGGCAGGAGAATTGCCTGAACCCGGGAGGCGGAGGTTGCGGTGAGCCGAGATCGCGCCATTGCACTCCAGCCTGCAGAACAAGAGTGAAACTCCGTCTCAAAAAAAAAAAAAAAAAAAAAAAAGTGAGCATCCAGGTGCACTGCTCAACATTCTGCACGTTAAGAAGATTCCCTTTCATCATAGTCCTTCATAGCCTCCAGAAAAGGGCTGTAGTGCTGCAGCTGTTCACTTTGGGCTAGTGCCAGCATATTATACAAAACTATCTATAAACTATACCTGAATCTTCTCTTCGTCTGCCAACTGACCGTAGATAACTTCCCATGAGGCCATAGGTGCAGGCTGGGAGACGGAAGGAAATGTAGCAGGTGTGGAGACCATGAACATTTGGGCCACTTATTCATGTAACAAACTTGTGACTGATTTAAATATTTACCCCTTCTATTGGATGACGGAGTGCTATTGTACACACCTAACTTTATGGCTTAGTAGATCAGATTTCACTCCATTCATGATGGGCAGGCAGCTAGGTCGCATAGTAACTTTGTGGTTGCCTGTGGCTAAGCAATCAACCTCTGCTAAGACTTAGCAGCAGGCCAAGAGCTGCTTCTCAAAAACAGAGTAGTTACCTGCAAGGTATATCGATGCTTTGCTCTAAATCCTAAGGGCCTACACTGTGACTCACCTACAGGGCCCTGACAAAGTCTCCAAACGGCATCCCGGTCTGCTGCTGACACTTCCAACACCCCTGGATTGCAGGATCACATGGTCCTGGCAAAGAAGTTGCATAGCAGCCTGGATCTGTGGCAGTATTGTGGCTCTTTTCTGTTTGTAAGAAGGCTGTATGCAAGAACTTATCCTTCATCTTGGAATATCTCGACATGTTGCACACCACTGGACCCTGGGAAGTTTCATTGAGGTAGAAGATCACTATTTTTTCCCCTATTTTGTTTGTCTTTTGTTTTCTTGCCTTTATGGGTCTTCAATTTGTGTCAGATTTATTTTGCTGACATACAAATGTCTTACCAATATCTATAGGGAAGTGGCTACTTCTTGTTCACTAGGTCCAATCAACATACTATCATGGACCAGTATGATCCTTATAAAATGGAAAGGCAATAATCTCTGTGAACAAAATTATGACATATGGCTGGAGAGCTGATAGACTCCAGAGGTAGGACCAGGAAGCTATATTTCTGGCTTTGCCAGCTAAAAGCAAACTGCTTCAAATGGTCTTTATTGATAGGTATGACACATCCCCTGGTACCTGACATTTGTTCAATAAATTAAACCACATCTGGTATAGCAGTTGCAATTGGAGTGACCACCTGGTGACTCCAATAATCCACTGTCATTTTGAAAGGTCCATCTGTCCTCTGCACAGGCCAAATACTTAAGTTGAATGGGGATGTGGTGGGAATCAGCACCTCTGCATCTTTCAAGTTCTTGAATGGGGCACTGATCTCTGAAATCCCTTCAGGAATGTGCTCTGGCTTTTGTTTTATTATTTCTCTGGGTAGAGGTAATTCTACTTGGCCTTTGCCACCAGAATAGCCCTCAATCCACAGGTCAGGACACCAACATGGGGATTCTGTCAGCTGTTGCTTATATTTATGCCAATGATGCTTTCTGGAACTGAGGAAATAACCATAGGCTAGGTTTAGGAATGCACTGGACTCACTGTGAGATGGACATCAACTAGAACTCCATTGATCACCTGACCTCCATAAGCCCCAATTCTGAGCTGCAACATTAAATGCAGAATCTCTGCTTAGTGGGCTCATATCAACAAATTTGGCCTTATCCAACTTTATATTTCTTCCACTATTATCCCTCACCCTTAGTATCTATTACCACGTGTTCCCCTGGGATGTCTTCTTGTGTAAATTAAAAACTCAAGTAGTTCTTTTGGAGTGTAGCACTCCAACTTATGGACCACACTTTGTGCCTCACCTCTAGGAACATGTTGGGTCTCATGTCTATTTATGGGTCAAGAAGCAACGAAGGGTGGTGGGAATGAATCCTGAGAAGACTCATGACTGTCCTGCATGGCAACTGCAACTGCTTTAGTGGATACCATTATGATTTCCTCAGGTAATGCAGTTAATCTTCGCAGATGGGAATAGAGAAACAGCTCTCAGTCAAGGTGGAAAGGCTTCTCCTACTGGGGTTCAGGAGGTGCCCCATTGACATTTGGGGGTTCAGTGTCACTGGGGTTTATCAGGGCCTTCCCATACGTGCCCATGCCAACTTTCAGGATCCTATTCTTTCCCAATCAATACCCTCACTTTAACAGTTCATACTTTAAAAGGCTGGGAGTTCAACTGCATTGTAATTCATCAAGTCTCGGAATGAGAATCTGTGTTTGATTCTCAGCAATCTCAGCCCTGCAGCTACCAGAGCTAAGGGTCTTCTTCAGGGCATGCAATGAAGATTTTAGGTCTTTTATGAAGCACTTGAGTTGGAAATTTAAATGCCTGAGCTCATCCTTTTCTTTTCTTTTCTTTCTCAACTTTATTCAGTGACATTAGAAGCAACCAGCCCATCTCATTATACTCATTAGTTTACCAAAAATATTTCAAAGTATCTTATACATAGTTAAACAGATTCTTGCTTCTTGTAAGTAGTTGAGTATTCAATGATGATATTTTGTGCATCTCCATTGTTAGATCATGTCATAAACTATTAGTGCTCTTTTAGCTACTGAAAATATAATCATTAGCATTTATAAATTTAATCAGCTTAGAGATCCAATTCCAGAAATCCCAGAATTAATCCCTAAAACTCATCCTTAAAATTCCGTTCCTCTAGAATCACTCTTAGTGCCAAAATTTGTATTAGTTACCATTCTATATAAACAAACAACATATATATATATATATATGTTCTGTTTGTTTATGTAGATATATGTAAACATATAGATATGTGTGTGTGTATATGTATATACACACAGAGAAAGATCTATTTTTCTGGGTGAGAGAGAGATACATTACAAGGAATTGCCTTACACAATTATATAGGATGACAAGTCCCAAGAGGTGCAGTCAGCAAGCTGGAGACAACAGAGAGTTGGTGGTGTCATTTCAGTGAGTCTGAAGACCTGAAAACCAGGCAAACCAATCATGTAGCTTCATTCCAAATACTGGTAGGCTCAAGACTCAGGAAGAGCCAATGTTTCAGTTTGATTTTGAAGGCAGGAAGAAACCAATGTCCCAGCACAAGGCAGTCAGGTGGTAGGAGACTCTTCCTTACTCTTGGAAGGGTCAGCCTTTTTATTCTATTCAGGCCTTCATCTGATTGGATGGGTCCCCCACCCCCGCATTAGGGAGGGCAATCTGCTTTACTCAGTCTTCTGATTCAAGTGTTAAACTCATCCAAACACCCTCATAGACATACCCTAAACTCATCCAAACGCCCTCGTAGACATACCCTTAAATAATATTTGATACCAATATCCAGACACCCAAGGTCCAGTCAAGTTGACACATACAATTAATCATCACAGATGGTAAAGGAGTTTGCTGAACTTAGGAGTTTGGCAGATATTTGCCTCTTTTCTTTCATTGACAGTAGCCTAGACATCACAAATTCCTCTTTGGAATAATGTTTTCTAGGCCTTTCTATGTTATAGTAGAAGCTATAGTAGTGGTAATAAGCAGTCCATTTTTATTACAGTGTAGTTTATAGGTTTAATATTCTACTCTTAAACCATTAAACAGTGCTGCCTTCTGTTTAGCATATGTAAGGCGTATGGTAAGACATGGTTGGCCTTACAATCATTTACCCTGATAATTATGCAGAGACAACATCTCCTGATCTTTATTTTTGTTCACTTTCACTTGCCATTTTTCTGAGTATGTTCTGAATTCAGAAGTGTTTTTTTTGTTTTGTTTTGTTTTGTTTCAGAAAGTGTTTTACTTTGAAGCATTTGGGCTTTGGATTTTCTTTGTTCTCTTGCTTTTCAATCTAATACAATCTACTTATCATCATTCGTAAATCAACTTTTCCCTTGTCCAGAAATTCCTCAAGATGTCTTATCTGCTCATAGGTTCGTTTCTTTCCTTTTAAGGCTACTATGAATTTCTTCTCAGTTTTTAATGTATTTGGTACACAGGGAAAGTCATAATGAGGATGTGTGTGGAAAATATAATGTTTCTAATAGGAAAGAGACAAGACTAAACAAGCGGTCAGAAATAGAGGCAACAGAGATGATGCAGAAGTTGAAGAAAGCTTTAAAAAACTATAATTAATAGTCACAGAAGGATGGCAGTATATATTGTAATCGTAGACCTAAAATGGGATTCTATATTAAGAACAAATGTTCTGAAAAGAATAAAGATGTCTTAGAAATTCAAAGTAGGATAAAATTAGTGTAAGAGAGTATATTATCGAAGCAATAATACAATATAACATAATATATATTACATTCATTATTTTGAAGGTCTCTCTTCCCAGGCCTCTTTTCTCTTTCTGCAATCTGAACTTATATTTCTGCAGGTCTAATACAGCAGTCATCCTGGGATATCTCTTTGCTTTGCTCCTTTTGAGATGGTTAATATTTGCATTATAAATATAATATCAAATAGTATAAAATCACATTAAATATTTAAAAACAATATTGAGAAAACCACTACACTTCTTAATATAACTCTAGACACCAAAACACCAAATAGTGCACTGTGAGTTATATTTATGGAGCAATACCTTCAAAATTCTTAAAGAAAATTATTTTCAGCCTACTTAGCCAAACTTTTAATTAATCATGAGGGAATAATGAAGTTATTTTCAGTCACACAAGATATTAAGAAATAGCCCTTTAACACAGTTTTCCTCAGGAAGCTTTTGGAGGATGTGCTTATGCCAAGCAATGGATTAAGCAAGACATAGGATCTGGGATACAAAAAAGGAAGGATCTAGCCAGAAAAGCAATAAGGCACATCCCAGGATAATCACTGTATTGGACCTAGAGAAAAATAAGTTCAGATTTAAGCAGAAAAAAAAGAAGGCTGAGACAGGAGGCCTCAGGAAAAAAATATAAAGAAATTTATAGTTTATTTGACATATGTTAGCATTTGGAAAGATTCCTTATAGGTATTTGCCATATCTGTTGATGCATTTGGAAAAAAATAGAATGCAAAGCAAAGAAAAAAAGATAAAATAATTAGCTTTAAGAAAAATTGTATGAGAAGGGAAATAATCGCAGTGTACCACTTGGTTTGATGGTGAACATCATTTACATGAAAATTGAAATACTGTCTATTGATTTTAACTACATCAAAATCCTATAGTGAGGAAAATGTGGGATGTAATAGAGAAGAACAAAATCTTCATTTTAAGCATCATATGTGAAACTGACAATATAAAAATGGTAGTATAAGCATATTATTTAAAACTATGAAAGTAAGTCCAGGTGCAGTGGCCCATGCCTGTAATCCCAGCACTTTTGGAGACAGAGGCAGGAGGACAGCTTGAGGCCAGGAGTTTGACACAAGCCTGGGCAACAAACCGAGACCCCCCGATCCTCTCTACCTATATCTACATGAAATTTTAAAAGTTAGCTGAGTATGGTGGTGTCTGACTGTAGCCCCAGCTACTTAGGAGGCTGAGACGGGAGGATCTCTTGAGCCCAGGAGTTCAAGGCTATAGTGAGGTATGATTGTGCCACTATATTCCAGCTTGGGTGACAGAGCAAGAACCCATCTCTAAAAAAAAAAAGAAATAAAAACTAAAAGTAAGTATCAGAAGAAATAGAAAAAAGAGTTTAAAATAGGTGAATGATGACACAGGGATTACTGATTATAAGTCATTAGGCATCATCTGATTTTTAAACTATGTGCATGTATGGCTTTAGCAAAAATATAATATCTAAAAAGAATACAGAAGCAAATAAAATGATACCAAAATATGCTTAATATCATTTTCAAACATATCTGTAAATGTTAGTTCTTTCCTAAATGTAGCATTGATATGGTTTGGCTCTGTGTCCCCACCCAAATCTCATGTCAAATTACATTCCCCACATGTCAAGGGAGGGACCTGTAATCCCCATGTGTCAAGGAAGGGAGATACTTGGATCATGGGAGTGGTTTCCCCCATGGTGTTCTCATGACAGTGAGTGAGTTCTCACGAGATCTGATGGTTTTATAAGTGTTTGACAGTTCCTCCTTCACATGCTCTCTCTTGTCTGCTGCTGCGTAAGACGTGCCTGCTTCCTCTTCTGCCATGATTGTACGTTTCTTGAGGCCTCCCCAGCCATGCAGAACTGTGAGTTGATTAAACCTCTGTTCTTTATAAATTATCCTGTTTCAGGCAGGTCTTTATAGCAGTGTGAAAACAGACTAAGACAGGCTAATGCTAATACATTGATACTTTATATAGCCTTAAGGAAACACATAAATTGATCATATATATAGCATTAACTTCATGATTAATAGCAGTTAAAGGCAAAAATCAGTGTAACAGACACATTAATATTCAGCTAATGAGTTTAAGGTTAATTGACTAACAACAGTGGCAAGAAAATTTTATGTAAAATCTATTTCTATAGAAATGTAGAATCCAGAAACATGACCATGTATGTCTTGATGAAGCTGCTAGATGCAGCATTCTGGCAGTATCTGAAGACTGAATCACAAAATCTGCTTCATTTTGTGGATGCACCTAAATATTTGGGCCAAAGGTGCAGCATTTAGAATCTACAGGGAGAGGAGGAAGCATTAGGAGAGAAAGAACAAAATAACAAAGGAAAGAAAAAGAACTTCATTAGTATGAAGAAACAAGCCACCTTGACTGTGTTGTGTTACTACTATTACTACAGTGAGTAGTAAGTGAACTAGTATCATTAAGCAAGGAGATGCTAGGCGATTCTTCAGCAGGAAAACAACACTCAAAAGGCTGTGAATTCTGAATTAGCAACCTTCCTGGAGAGGAAGATGACAAATGATTACCAGGCACGAAATTCCATTCCGTATCTGATAGTGGTTTTCTGAAAAAGGAAATTAAGGTGGCATATGGAAATTGGTGTAAGTTATAAAGAATTACCTGATGATACGTATGCCATTGATCTTATTCCCATTAACTAACAGATTTTGAGACATGTCTACAGGGTTTTAGCAGTGATTAAATTTATGTTTGTTATTAGCATTACTAAAGCACAGTGGAGTAATTTATACAACTACTGCAAACAATTAGAAGGCATAAATTATTTTTAGAGTACAAATGCAGGGATACTAAAGTCAAACCCCCTACCCAGTTACCTGCTTAGTAATGAATGACTTGGAAAAAATGACTTTCTAAATGTCAACTAAATTATATAAAAGAATAAAAAAATTTATAAATATTTTCTCAATTAAAATTCTTAAATGAAAATTAAAGAATTAAAATGATTTAATATTTTCATTAATATGGTAGATGAATTATGTCATATTGCTATTCTTTACAGTTTGGATATAACTATTGTGTGAACAGGTTTCAATAAAAGTCTACCTTATAGTTCATGTGTGACGAAAATAATATATAATTGGTTTAAATGACCATCATATGAGAGTGTATAAAAAAGCAGATATTCTTCCCCTGCCCCATTCAATGTCACCACTTGTCTGTGATTTTAATATTCTGTGTGTGTCTGCTCATCTGTTACAAATATATTGCACTTATATAGCATTGTTCCATTTATTTCAAAAGTGACAAAATACACCATAATTTTTTAAACCAGCAATTACTATAGACATCTCTTCTGATCTACACTTTTCAGTCACTTAAGCAGCTTATAATATAGATGTGTTATAATGTTTTGACCATTGCCCTACTGAGGGATATTCAGAATATTTGCAGTTGTATACTATTATATTAATCTCCTTTTACATGTATCTTTATATATTGCTATTTTATTTCTGTAGGATATATTCATAAAAGTAGAATTTGTTAGATGATTAAAAATATATAAAATCATCATATTATCATCATTACTATTGAATAGGTACTGCCTAAGCATGGTAAAAAGAAAAAATTCTAAAAGGAAAATGGAATACAAAAACAAAGTCTATTACATACTGATTCCTGTTATGTTAGAAAAGTTTGAAGAGTATATCATCTAATATACATATTAACCCGGAAGACTGAATTATGATAATCATTAATGAGTGAATAGATATACCAGAGACTACCTTGGTATAAATATTCAACAAAGTTGTCTTACTGTATTTCAGTCAAATGTCTGTGGCAGGTTCTTACTTCATAGGCATTTAAATTGGTCAGCACCAACACTTTAATAGATTCTGAAAATTGATATTTTATAGATTATATAGACTACCAGATTTTCAAAGGATAGGCAGACTTTTAAAAAAATCTGCAAATTTTGTAATTGTATGGCTCTTCCCATACAAAATAAGACTAAGAATCCAGATGAACCATTGATAACTATTTACTGAAAACTAGTCTCAAGATAAATGCTTAAAGGAGTTGCCTAGAAAAGACAAAGACCTCCCTAACCACTCCCAACCCCCAGGGTCACTATATGATAACAATGAATAATAACTAGAATGTATGCTCACTGAGGGCTGGGATTTTTATTTTTCCTATTGTATCCCGCAGTGGCTATAGTAGTGTCAGAGATAGAGACTCAGTAAATACTAATTGAGTGCATATTACTCAAATTTAGCAAAGAACTTGAGGACATGGGCTTTTAAGTTATCTGATTCCAACATTTAAGCAAGGAAGAGCTAAATAGCATTAACTCTAAATGGTAAACATAAAAACAGCTGAAAGCAAGTAACATAATGCAAGGGTAACTGTTAGAAGTAATGTTATACGTATCATGTAAATCATACATGACATCCAAGTCTTGTTCTACTTCCTAGTTTTAGTGTTTTAGCTTTCACAGTGCTAGGGGGTTAGCTAGTCTGTTACCAGAAGTATCTTTGCATCATGACATATCACAGGTACATAATTCAACTCAATTCACACATAAAACAAGAAAAAAAAAAAGAGCGAGAAACTGTTAGGAGACTCAGAGGCACATTCAATGGTGAGACACCTTAGGAAAAGTGAAGAGAGAACTCTCATGGTTTGGCAATATTAAACTGGAAGCGGAAGTATTGATTAATTTCTTAAGGTCCTTTCTACCATTTTGATTTCAGAAAAAATAAAAATTGCCTGATAAATTAACTTTTTGCCAAACAGAAGTGATTAGTAGCAGGATTATTTTCCTTCAAAATTACGTAAAATTGAAAGATTTTTTATTTGTATGCATTTTTTGTCACCAGTGGCAATGAAAATATAGCAGTGAAATTTGTAAATTAGGGCCATTATTTCCGAAAGTAAAAAAAAACTAAAAGTTTCCAATTAATAGCAATGATTGGGTATCTGTAGATATGATGTGAATCTGATTTGATAGACTATATTTTACATTGAGTATAATGACTAATAAATGTTCCAATTAAAAGCAATGATTGGGTATCTGTAGCTATGATGTGAATCTGATTTGATAGATTATATTTTACATCGAGTATAATGACTAATACTACAAAAGGGAGCTATAACTAGTAGAAAAATAACTCTAAGGTTCTGCTGTTTTGGAATCATGAAATTATTTGACTCACAAAAAAAATGTGCTTTCAAAATCTTTTGAAACAATTTTTCTGAAATTTATTTCTAAAAGTCAGAAACATAACTTTAAAAGTGACACGTTTATACTAAAGATACATGCGTGAGCAAAAAAAATCAGCACGGAATACAAAAATGAAATAGTAAAATTTTAATTAATACAGTATTCTGAATACAAGTAGAATGCCACTAGATACGAATTGTATTTCCTAAATCTATGAGAGTATGAGTTGAGATAAACCAAAGTTTAGGATAGCCACTTCACTATTCACATTTTAATCAGTGCTGCCAGAAGCTAAAGCACTTTCTTTTAGGCTAAGATTTTCAATAAAATCATAGACCCATCTTTCTTGTCACGAATCAGATGAACATGTTTGAAGGTGATTTGTCCTCATTTAATGGCAGTTGGTGTAAGTCAAACCACAGAGAGCCCTTACAGAGACTAAGCACCAAATGAACTGTTTGTGGCTTTTGTTTTGGGCCATCTTAAGTTTTATTTTGTGTTTTCCATTAACATTCATGTGCAAATTCTTACAGGCAAAAGTTTTAACATGGAAGTTTCAGCTTGGTGATCTTGCCAACTGTACTTACAATAGTTTTAAAGCAACTGATACTTTCAGAACAATCTCAAGTTTAATTGGTTACCATTATAAGATACAGAACTTTTTCTTTAATGTTTTCTGGTCCCTGAAAATTCAATAGGGCCAAATGCACTAACTGGAAATAGCATTTTTTAAAGTCTTAATCGAAGATGATAATGGATAAAACAACTATATAGGCTCTCATACACAATCTTTCTAAATTTTCACCCTGTAAGAAATGATTACAATGTCCTTCAGGCTTGTTATATATCCCCACAGAATCAAAAAGAAAGCCAACAAAGAATTTAACATTTCAACAAGATAGGAACTATTTACTGTAAGCATATCGTGAAATTCTGGAAGACATACTATCAATACTTTGAGAAAACACTATTAACATGTGTTGAAGAAGGCAGTTTATAAATGAAACATTACAAATCTTATGTTTATGCATACAACTTACAAAATAGAAAAAAGTTGCTATTTTTCCAATAGTATAGCATCACACTAACACTATATAGTTAAGATCGAAAACTTCTGTACACATGTTCACTACACCTCCAAAGCAGCATATGCCTCTTAGACATCCTCATTTGTTACTTAACATATGCCAATCATTGTTTCAGGGATTTATACCAGTTTGAGCAGGCTAAAGCAATCACTCTGCCTTAACTTTAGACAAAGTTAACTAGTTTCAGGGAACAAAAGTTTCATAATCAATATAGAAACATTAATACCAAATTCCCACAACAGGATGGAAAACATTTCTAAGGAGAGGATATAATCCTAACAGAATGGACTATTTTCCTAGATACAGTGAATGTGGGAATTAGGAGTCTGAAAAAATACATTAAGATATACAAACTTTAAGTGATTATCAAATCAGTAGTAACTACTAGAAACTTAAATATGAATTATTGATGTTTTTCTAATGCAACATCATCCAGTTTACTGCTTAGGACTACTTTCAAAGCTGATCTGTCATTACATTTTGCCATTAGTGCAAATTAATACCCAAACAATAGGGAGCAGTTTGAATCACATGGAATTTAAAAAAACAGAATGATTGTATATCTAACTTTTTATATTCTGAAAATAGTGCTATAAAACTCAATTATTCCTAGCTTCTAAAATCTTCTACCATAATTAAACATGGTTGCCCGCAAATTCTTTTCCAGAGGAAGTAAACGCAAAACACATTACGATTATGTTTTGCTGCTGGTCTCCTCATACATGTGCTTCATCAGTGATAGCACTACTCTAGGCATGCATTTATCATACTACTTTAATGTAACTGAACATGAGCAAAACAAATAGTTCACATTTGGTAAGTAAGTGATTTGTTTTGGTGGCAGGCTTAATTTTAAATGAAAACAAATCTCTAAAATCAAATGGCCAGTTTGACAACCTGAATTAGAACTTAAATCTGTAAAAAAATTTTAACACATGGAAAGCAGTTTCTGAAAAATACACAATCTATTTTTCACTTTGGCTTTTTCTTTTATACACGAAGATTATTGGTGAAAATCAAAAGATAACTGCAAGTCACATAGGGTATCATTTATCACTGCTTTGTATTAGAAATATATATTTTTAACTTGAATTTCAAAGAATTTAATATTTTTTTAAATTAAAGCTCTAGTCCAAGTTTCCAGGTGTTAATTTTTTAAAAAATATAATTTGGGTCTCTAATAGACAGAACTTAGCCAGGCGAAGCTACTTGGATAATCTTACAGGATAGTGAGGTTCAGACAGAGATCACTTCCTGAACACAGTTGACCTTTAAGAGACCGATTTCCTCACTCAAATAGTTATGCAGGATACTGCCAGGTCTCCACTACAAAAAAACCTGCCAGAATTTCTAGACAATTGTTTACCATCCATGTTAAAAACCTTGTACCACCACAGGCAAAGCAGATAAAATAAGTTAATTTGTTTCTAGTCTAGACTACCTAAATAAATTCCTAAAATCATATGGAAAAATGAATAGAAAGTAAATTTATCTGATCTGTCAGCCAAAAAAACCATTACTAATTCTCCATAAAAAGAGAAAACTCAACTGTAAATGTCTACCTGTTTAAATAAAAATGCCAATCTTGGAAGTCTTTTAACACCAAGACATAGAAAAGTTTGCAAATTCAAGATGATGCTTAAAATGAAAGCTATGGTTCAAAATTTGTATTCATCATAAGAGACTAAAATCTTGTCACTGCAAAATTCCCCTTGGCTTTTGGCATCGACATTGAAAGATTTTAGTCTTTTGGTCACTTGAAGCTGCTACAAAATACAACAATAAGCCTTTAAAATGGGGGCAGGGGAAACACAGAATTGAAGGATAGTTAACTACATCATATACAAGTAAAACATAGTTTGAAATAAACACAGTCATTTCTGCTAGGGATCTGAAGATATAAGAAGTTTCCCACTATCCTTTCCTTTTTGAAGAGGATCCTCTAAAGAAATAATTCCTTTAAGTTACTATTAAGTGGTGGTGCCTGACAGCAGCTTCAATAGGCTAGTCTTCAATCCAAGTAATTAAGTAATCTCACAAGGAATAATCATACATGGCAACAGGGTAAAAAAGCAGGGCAGTTCTTCCATGCACAAACATTTCAGGAGAAAAACCATCAATTTTAAAGATAACCATCAGGTTTCAGGTATCCTAGCACACTCTAAACCTAGGTTTTGCTTTATACCATTGGTGACTAAGCATTAAGTTTTGCAGTGAGGTTTTTTTTTTTTTTTTTCCCTGCCTGCAACTATATACACATTGCAAAACTATTCTGCATCACATGATTTTAAATGAAATAAATATAAAAATGAACCACACAATCAACACATAACTTTAATACTCCACATTTATCTTGATCACAACGGTGGTAACCTTCTAGTCAACAATCTTGTGAGTTGAGGAGTTGATTCTCATTCTCATATCCATCAGGCAGATATGCTCTCCGTAGCTGGTCAGACTTAGGTATGGAGCCTCCATTCTTCACATGGCGAGATAGGAAAGCACGGACTGCTGGGTGATCAGCCTTCTCAAGTGGGATGTTGGCTTCCAGGCACATTTTCACAAAGTCCTGGATAACACTGACTTTCTCTGTTTGCGCAGTACTGTTGCACTGAAGAGATGCAGTTAGGGGCCTCTGCTTCTTTCTCACATTCTGCTCTTCAAATTCTGCCTTCCTCTTGGTATGAGTCTTTGACTTGAGGTGGTCACTAATGGCAGACTTGCGAACATGATTCAGAACCACATTGCAAGAAGTGCAGAAGAGTTTTCCTCCATCTTCATGCAGCTCACCTCCAAACTCAGTGACTCGATCCAGGGGAGTCACATACAAAGCAGTCTTAGAACGGTTTCGAGCAGGTGGTGCTGTTACTACAAATCGCTCCATTCTGACTCTAAATAAATATGGTTCTTTCAAGACAAAAGAAACAAAGATAAGTGTTATAA
Source organism: Cebus imitator (assembly GCF_001604975.1). Lineage (NCBI taxonomy): Eukaryota > Metazoa > Chordata > Mammalia > Primates > Cebidae > Cebus > Cebus imitator. Next base: position 1,136,468 of record NW_016107483.1, on the reverse strand, counting down.
CAACAGTTCATTCTCAAAGTAATTAACAATAAAAGGCAGTATATAAACACTTTAAGATTAAAGACTTCAACAAACTTAGTTCAAACTAGTAGTGTGTCTACTAATCCTAACTTACCCGAAATATATAAGGAAAGGCAAAACTAGAACAAGCTACTACCGGTAACACTCAGGTCCATTCCTAGATTTTTATGAAATTCAAATAAATTAGAACTATAAAGAAAGAACTCAAACTAACCCAGATGTCACTGTTATTCAGGGAAACGTAATCACAGGTCAACATTTAGGGTATAAATTATATACTCTCATCCAATTTAGGTATGTATTCTAGTTTAAAAGAGCTTCTTTCCTGTCACAATTCTGGGACGACTGATTTTAGGAACATAACTGTGGACAAAGTGTTTTCAAACAGGTGGGCCTACAAACTGCCATAATTCTATATGAAGATGAATATAATTTCAAAAATTGTTTTGAGCAAAAGCTACCAAAAAAAAAAAAAAACCCAGACTAAATGCAATTAACAGCAACGACATTAAATTGTAAAGCCAAAATAGAGTTCAAAGTAAGTTATTTTGTAATGCATGTATACCTGTTTTCCAAAAGGTGTTAAGATATGCAAAGTCTTATTTCTCTAATGCTTGTTTCCTTTTTCAATTAAAATTAATAATTACATTTGTTAATATTTATTTCACTGATTAGTAAGAACAAAATCAAGAACAGTGTCTAGTATACAGCAAAACCTCAAATAAAAAAGTTGATGGAAAAAGTAAATGAGTATCTTCACTATTTGTTCAAATATTTACACTTATTTAATGTAGAAGCAGCTTAATAATTTCTCACTTGTAATCCCAGCACTTTGGGAGGCCGAGGGGGGCGGATCACAAGGTCAAGAAATCGAGACCATCCTGGCCAACATGGTAAAACCCCGTCTCTACTAAAAATACAAAAAAAATTAGCTGGGTGTGGTGGCGCATGCCTCTGGTCCCAGCTACTCGGGAGGCTGAGGCAGGAGAATTGCCTGAACCCGGGAGGCGGAGTTTGCGGTGAGCCGAGGTCGCGCCACTGCACTCCAGCCTGGTGCCTGGTGACAGAGTAAGACTCTGTCTCCAAAAAAAAAAAAAAAAAAAAAAAAAAAAAAAAAAAAAAAAAAAAAAAAAAAGTCTCAACTTATCCTAATAATATACTTTCATGACCATAGCACTAAGTAACGAAATCACAGCCTTATGGGCATCGAAATCTTTAGGTAAAGAACATACTTTGGTAGGTGAAAATCACCACTAAGTCTTAATTGTTTCCTGGGGCATATCATACCTTTAGGCTCTTACAATAACTAACACTTAAGAAGTTAAAGTGAATTTGATAGAATTCAAGATGGAATTCTGTCTGCATAAATGTGTTAGAGAAAGAATTCTAAGTGTGCTCTGAAGAATTATGCTTTATAAGTATAATCAGAAACGATGGAGTATTCCATGAATACATACTAAAGAATAGCTGGGTAACATGAACTCTTTCAAAAGAACTTTAAATTGCCAGTGTATCAGACATCATGGATCCAAAAAATTAAACGTTTCACAGAAATTCCGAAAAGCACAATAAAGTCTAGGTTTTAACAGATTTCATTTCCTTTTTTTAAGTGCACAACTCTCATTTGACAAATGTTGTGTTTGGCTACAGGTTTGCAACGGCAGAGAAGACAGTTATGATTCCTACCTAGTACTTACCATTACACGTTTATACTTTAAGTAAATGGTATGTGTTTTACACTCCCACGACAATCAGTACCAATTACTACGATTAACGGTTCTAACCTAGTTGTGATCAATATTAAATATTTGTGCCCTGTAATGCCCAAATCTTACTATGTAAAAAGTCTTCTATCTTTAAATACTTGGATTTCAAAAACAGTAACTAAGCATGTAATTCTTTGTAGCATAAAATGCTCAATTATTTCTACTAATGTGAAAGGCCTATATTTTACAATGATTTTGTAATTTCAAAAAGTTTGTGTTACTGCAGAGGCAAATTTCCACCCAGTAGAGGTTGCTTGGGTTTACATACCAGAAGAACAAAAGTGTTTACTAGAAGACAAAGATATTTTCAAGAAATGAAGAAATTAAAAAGTGCAGGAATTAGTCAACAAAAGAGAAAAAGCAAATCATTTACTAGGTCAAAATAAAACTCATCAAAAGTTTTCAAGTTTAAATGTTTACCGGATTAGTTTCCAGTTTTTTTCGTCTTGATACTTAGCAAGGAAGGGTCTCCAGAGCAAAACCAGAGACGCATCAAATCCTGGCACTTTTCGTTCAACCCCGAAGATGCCTTCAAATCAGTTTTTCAACAAGTGGTGGTGGGGAAATAGTTTCTGGGCTTGCACCCGATTTTCCCTGCGGTGCCAGGAAGTCATGCCTTTACTGTAAAACACGAAAAACAAATGGAAGGAAAAAAAATGGGGGACAGAAGGGAAGGAGGGTGACTGAAAAGACGAACAAGAACGTTAACAACTGCCACCACGCAGGTGTTTCCAAAATCGCTTTATAGCTAATTCCACACCACAAACTCGATTCCAGCGTTTACCCTAACACTTCCCTTCCCCAGGTCCTCCTCCGTGGTCCGCCCGCTGGGCACCTCCTCAGGCTCCCAGGCCCCGAGGTTCCGGCGGGGGCGGGGGACAGCCGGGGCGCGGGACGTCCCCGGCGTCTGGGCTTCCTCCTCCGGCGCCGAGCCCAGCACGCCGGCGCCCCACCGTCCCGACCACGCTAGCCGGGCAGGGCCGAGTCCCAGGTGCCAGCTGTGGGCCCGGGAACTCGACAGCCGAGTTGGCGGCAGTCTCAAGGGAGGCGGCAGCAGGCGCCTGGCGGAGGCGGCCGCTGTCAGGCTTCCCGTCTCCTCCCTCCTCCTCCCTCTTCCTCCCGCCGACAACTGTGCCCCGGCCCCGCCCCCGGTTCCAGCTTCAGGACGGAAGGCCCCGGGCCCAGAGCCCGCACCAACGGCCGGGCCCACCTTCGGCCTCCCTAGCTCCTTGGTACCGTAGGATCGAGGCCGCCGTTAGGGGAAGTGGACAAGGCTCGGCCGGAAAGGAAAAGAGGAGGAAGAAAGAAGAGCAAAGAACAAGGCAGGAAGAAGATCCGTCGCTGCCGCCGTCGCCGCCGCCGTCGCCGCCGTTGCCCGATCGAGCCCCGCGGCGGCCGCCGTGTCCCCCGCCGCGCCCCGTCCGCCTGCACCGCCTATGGCAGAGCCCGTAGGCGGTCCCCAGCAACCGCCGAGCAGCATTGACCAACAGATGGCCGGTCTATCAAACAGACGGCCGATTTGACCAATAGTAGTGGAAGGGCGGGCATGAGCATGATTGGCAGCTATCGTTTTCCAATAAAAACTGGGGGCGTGGGTGGGCGGAGCCGGAAGTAGAGCCTAGCCGAGAGGCCCCTGTCCGGCTAGGGAGGAGGGAAGGGGGAGGGAACTAGAGAGGAGGAGGAGGAGGTTAGCATAGGGAGCTACAGCGGCGGCGGCGCAGGGCTGGTACGCGCTGGGCGGCGAGAGCCTCATGGCGGAGGAAGAGAGCGACCAAGAGGCCGAACGCCTCGGAGAAGAGCTCGTGGCCATTGTGGAGTCCCCGCTGGGCCCTGTGGGGCTTAGAGCTGCGGGCGACGGCAGAGGCGGCGCTGGCAGCGGCAGCTGCGGCGCCGGCGTCGGGATCAGCAGTCGGGATTACTGCCGACGCTTCTGTCAGGTGAGGCGCCCGTTGGTCGCCCCGACTTGTCACCCGGGTCCTGGGCCTCTCTGCCTTTCCTGGCCTTCTCATCCATGAATCTGGTGTCTGTCCAGTGCCCGATCTTCTACCCCAACAAGGCGGGTGAGGGTGAAGCTCCCTCCTCCACCTAGCCGGCAGGGGGTGGGGGGCGGGGAGCAAGGCGAGGGTGACTCGCGGGCTTAGGGTTGGTCAGAAAGTGAGAGTTTGTCGGGGATGCCGGAGCTGGGAAGACGGAAGGTCGGCTGTCCGGAAAGCTCTGTCCTGACAAGCCTTCCCTACCCCAAACAGACCTTCCTGCCTGAGAGTCCCGCCTTTCTTATGCTTCCTACCTTGGTCCTTCGCACCTCATTTGGCACCTCTGGTAACATTTTCTGTCTTCCCTTCTCTGCCGCTGCCCCCATGTTCTCCCTTTTTTTCCGGGATGGGAGACATGCCATCTTTCCTGTCACTGCCACCGTTCCCCCTCTTCTAGGGTCTCCTGTCATCCCTTCACAAAAGCCCGCTGGGCCGGTTCTCCCTTTGGCGTAGACGCTGACCCACGGTGATTTAGTTACTTTTTTTCGGACAGAGGGTGCGTTAAGGCAGTGTGATTGTCATTTTTTTTTTTTTTTAAACCTCCTTCCGTTGACACACGCACTCTTTTCTAATTAACTGCTTATAATGAGTAATTTTCCTTAAACTTGCTCCAGTTAACATAACCACCACCCCCATCCTTCAATTTATAGCGTATTTTATTCAGCCTGTAAAACAGTGGCTGAACGGTGACATTAAATTATTTACTCAGTCGACTCTCACAGGGGTTTGATGTTGTTCAAAGTGTTAGTAATCAAATATAGCAATATACCCCTACTTGTTTAGGGGTAAAGTTTGTGTATTCTGCATTCTTACCTAGTTGCATTTATGCTTTAAACGTTTTGTTCCCTTTCACAACAGTCTTGTTTTGTAAGCTATTTAGGAAAAACAACAAAAACAATTAACTGCTCATTTTCCATCCCACCCCTTTTTAAATGTGTCTATTATTTTGGGTGTACAGGGTTCAAATTCTGGCCCCACCATCTCCTAGCTGAATTTATTACCTTGGACAGGTTACGCTGTGTCTCTGTTTCCCCTTCTGTCAAAAACGAGTAATAGTTAAATTATGTGAAGGGTTTGGATCAGGTAGCTATTAATTTCATTCTGATAACAAGTAGGAAATAAAGTTAATGAGAAGTGGACATCATGTTTGCTGACATTTCTTTCAATGCTTGTAAGGAATTTCTTTCAGTGCTTGTAAAGGAATGCTTGTAAGAATTCCCTTACAAGCATTGAAAGAAAAAGGATGGAGCTGACATTTTTTGAACACAAGTTGAACTTACATTCAGGTAAGTTTTTAATGTTTTAATTTAAATTGCCTTTTGATTTCATGTTTTTCCTGTGTCACAAAGAAGGAAGGGTGTGTCAGTTTCTTTGGCATTGCTTAGTTGATGACTTTCTTGAAAATATATTTTTATTTTGATAATTGGCATTCACTGAATTTAGAGGTTCAGTGTCTTGTTTTCAGAGCACTTGTTTTCTAACTATACCTTTTACATGTAGAAACCACGCTATTGGTAGATTTTTGTATCTGTTGGAATTTTAAACTTTGGAAAATTAGGATACAATTTATGTTTTTAATATATTCAGGGGCTGAAAAATCTCTTTAATTTTTTGTTTTGCTTTTTATACCATTAACAAGCAACTAAAATTTTAGAACAAATGACAAATTTAGCCTGCAAAACAATGTCTGAATAGTGACACTAATATTTTAAGAACAAGTGAAGTTGACTATTTTATGACTTCTCTACCTCCTGTATATCCAAGGAAATAAAACTAAACAGGAAGAACTTAATGAACTTATATTTTCTATTGCTAAATTATATTTAGACTGACATACTTTCATGTTACCAACTTTTACCTGAAACATAGTTTATTACTGGAAACTTTACATATTTTAGAATACTTTAGATTACTGATAGATCTGCTCTTAGGTGAGCTTTGTGAAGTCCTTTCTTATATTAAAACTTTTAGATGGAATAAAATATTCCTTTATTAAGTTGAATTTTATCTACTGAGAAATAAAATTCTACCATAGTAATTGCTTTATTTGCCAGTACGGGAAGCAGGGGGTTATTTAATTCCTAGTTGAAGATTTCTTTTTACAATTTTAGTTTTCTGACACTTACTGAGGCTAATATTAAGTGTAATAATTTGCATTTATTAGTAAATGACTTAATCGTGAGTAATGAAATGGATATGTGCACTTGGGGTATGTGACAGTTAACTACATACATGAATTATGCAGACAGCTTAGTGGCGTTTCAAAGAAAGGCTCCAGTTTATCTTCCTCTTTTTAGAGGGAAATATGAATCAAAATTTCTTGGCAGTTAGTTGTGTGGGCAAAGTGAGGGAGGAAGGAACACTTCTTTTCCAGAGAGGATTTTGTGTCTTATATTATAAGGAAAAGTAAAACAGGAGATACAGTGTAATGTTGGACTGGCCCTGTCACATCCTCCCTTGGCTCTTGTTAGCTGACTCAATGAATGCTTAAATAAAATTGGCCCTTAACTGATACTTAATTTGCTTTGAGGAGGAAAGGTAGAGGAAAGTAACTTTTATGGAAGGCCTACCAGCTCTTAAGCTTCAGACAGCAAGTTACATAGTTGAAATTGAGGCCTGAACAAGTTAATGTGTCTTAGTTTCCACTTTGTAGACATGCTGGGATTTGAACTTAGTCTTCAGTTTCTGCTGAAAAGCAGATTGAAATTATAAGTAAATCCTCAATTATAGAACGGTTGTTTTTTTTTGCAAGTGATGTGAAAGGAAAAAGAAGTTACTGGAAATAACTTGGTATCATGGATGAAAAGTTTATAAAGTACTCTTTCATTATGACACAGTAGTAAAAAATATTTCAAGAAGCAGACTGTTATTGTCTGATTTGTTAAGTGCTGTAAACAGTTCTCTAATTCCTGAAAGTTTTAATGATTCAATTTATTTTGTCACCAAATACATTGATTTTTTTCTGTCATAAATTGATTGTAAACTAAGGAAGTTAAGACACTTTCTTCGTAATTCAGTCCAAGAATGAACATACTAATAATAAAGGATTTCTGTAACCACTTTGATAAATTGATTAAACTATAATGTAAAATTATTATATACTATAATAGGGTTAATATTCATGCTGTGAGGATGTCATGAATGTAAAAAGAGAGAATGAACATAAAGTACTTAGTATTGTACCTAGCACATAGATAGAACTTAAATAGGGAGATGCTATTAATATTTCTCTCTTGTAAAATCCTCTGAGGATTTAAGAGGGACATTAGAGATAATCTGTAAGTAGCTTATAATTTGTGTTTTGCACTAAACTTTAGTGAAACTCTAGAAATTCTTAAATTCTTTTATTTAACTAGAAGAGTTGAATGTTCCTGGTGAAACACAATGATTTATAAAACAACTATGGCAGGGGTTCTCGGAGATTTTGTTTCCCATAGGGGATATTTGGCAATTTCAGGAGATAGTTTTGATTGTCATGTCTCTTTAATTTTTATTAATGTACATAGTTTGAAGAAGTCATATAAGGCCTAAATACCAGGAATTGCATTTTGCTGCTAATGGAGACCTAAGTGGCTTAAACAAGGTGGTCATTTATTTCCCCTATAAAAAAATCTTGAATAGCCAGTGTAGCGATGGTGTGGTGGTAATGCGATCATTTGCTCTTTCTTATCAGTCATCCTTGTCTTACCATCCCGAGTTTGTGTCAGGATCCAAGGTGGTTGCTTGAGTCCCAGCCATCACATCTAACTTCCCAGTGGCAGGAGCTGGGTGTCACTGTGGTGTAAACCAATCCAAGTTATTCTAAATTCTACTCAATGACTCACTTTCATCTTGTGAGTTTATCCCCATCTGAAAAGAATGTTAGGGGCTGGGCCTGGTGGCTCACACTCGTAATCCCAGTACTTTGGGAAGCCGAGGTAGGCAGGATCACTAGGTCAGCAGGAGTTTGAGACCAGTCTGACCAACATGGTGAAACCCCATCTCTATTAAAAAATACAAAAATTAGCCAGGCATGATGGCATGCTTGCCTGTGACCCCAGGTACTCGGAGGCAGAGGCAGGAGAATTACTTGAACCTGGGCGGCGGAGTTTGCAGCAGTGAGCCAAGATTACTCCACTGCACTGCACTCCAGCCTGGACGACAGAGCAAGACTCCATCTCAAAAAAAAAAAAAAGAAAAGAAGGTTAGGAAATTTTCCAGATTTTTGTTTCTTGATCAACACGTGCCTTCCTATGATTTTGTCAGTAAGGAAGAAAACATACATGGATATTGAAGAAAACAATTTTTTTATTTTTTTTATTATTTTATTTTTTTTTTTGTGACAGTTTATAACCAAAAATAGCAGTCATGCCCTGTTCCCTTCCTTTCCTGTGTCTTATTCTCCAGAAGCTATCACTGGCAACTCTTTGAGTTTTCATATTTACCTCCATATTTTTAAGTATTTTTTTTTCCCTAGTTGCTTTAGATGGAATCAGTTGACCTGCTACAGGAAGGAGATAGGGACTACCTTACCGTCTCACTATTGATCTCATTATTGAGCATGTTCACTGTGTACTCTTTGATTATACCCCATTTTTTGTTTATCCCCTTTCTTCCCCCTACCCTCTTTGTGTCCAAATATTCAGTCTCTTGAGAGAATTAGGAGTGAGTTTTCATTGTTTTGTTAGGGGAGGGATCTGGGAGAGATTTTGAACTGATCTTTTTGTTTCTGACTCTTGTTTTCACCTCTTCTTTTGAAGGTATGTGGTGTCTCAAATTCCTGAGATTTTCTGGGGTTCTGGGGTTGATTCAAGTACACATCATCTTGTTCCCAAACTCCCTCTACTGATGGCTTGGCTTCAGTTTCTTAGGTTTGTTAAGTCAGTTACCACCCATCCATCTATTTTCCAACTACCCATATGTAGATATCTCTCCTTTTTCATTCCTTTGTCCTGTGGGTTTAGCTCTTTTAAAACAAATATTTTTACTGTTATTTTAGTGGAGTTTTCAAGTAGGATCAGATGTAAATGTGTGTTCAATCTGTCACATTTAACTAGAAGTCTCAAATTAGTTTTCTAGTTCAGTAAATAATAGTATGAAAGATGAAAAGGAAAGTATTGAAAATAATTTGCAGTCATGTATTTACTTTTGAAAAAGAGTATCCTATTTTCTGATCTATTCTGTAGTGAATATGCAGAGCTAGAAATAAGTTAATTGCATTGAGTTATATGTTCTTTTTGGCAAAATTATTTTTATTTCTCAATTGAAAATGAAAATTTTAGCTTTTTAAAAAGTTGTTTTCAAATTTTGGCATATTTGGGTTATTTCAAGTCTTCATAAAAGATGAATTCCTTGGAAAGACATTAACTTATTTATTATAATTAGGAAAAAACAAAACAAATGAATCTTAGATTTTGATGGCTATATTAGGGGAGCTAAATCTTTTCTTTTTTTTGTTGTTGTCACTCTTTAATGCCTTTATAGATTACTTTCAGAGCTGAATTGAACTAATTGTTCATAATGACATTATTTGTAATAAATCATTGAAAACCACCTAAATGACTATTGTTAGGGGAGTTGGTACATGTAATGTAATCCTATGCCCCTTCTCCCAAACCATGATGTATTTAAGGAATATTTATTCATATGAGAAGCTGTTTATAGTATAACTACTGAAAAGATACAGGACACGAGTGATTTCACTTTTGTAAATTAAAAATACTGAAATATACCAAATTGTTGTTAACTTTGTAGCGGTATTTTATGGCTGAATTTTATTTTATTTTTTACATTTGTTAATTTTTTTAGATTTTTAAAAATTAAAGCTATAATCAAAGAAAAAGTATATATAATTTTTTTTTCTCTTCCTACCTCACAGATTGTTTATTATTATTACTTTTTTGAGTTAGGATCTGGCTGTGTTGCTCAGGCTGGGAGTGCCCTGTCTGCCATCTAAGCTCACTGTAACCTCCTCTTCCCGCGCTCAAGCCATTCTTAGCCCCCACCAGGCCCCGCCCCCAGTAGCTGGGACTAAGGCATGCACCACCAAGCCTGGCTAAATTTTTGTAGCTTTTTAGTAGAGACAAGGTTTTACGATGTTTACCAGGCTGGTCTTAACTCCTGAGGTCAAGGATTCACCCACCTCGGCCTCCCAAGGTGCTAAGATTACAGCTGTGAGCTAGTGCTCCTGGCGCTAGATTGTTTATTCTGTAGATGTTTATTTTGTATAAATAGATGCAAGGTTATTTTGAGTATGATGAGATTTTAATGCTTTATTTCCCCAAAATATGTGAGATCCTTTTTTTTAAAAAAGAATTTGTTAACTTATTAATATTATTTTAGTTCGTTCATTACATTAATTATGATTATACCAATGAATGACCAGTGAGGTTCTAAACTTCAGTGGCTTTTTTTATACACAGTCTTTCATTAGATACATGACTATTATTGCTTTCCAAATAATCACTCATTACATTGCTTCAAAAAAATCTATCCTGGCCAGGGCATAGTGGCTCACACCTGTAATCCCAGCACTTTGGGTGTACAAGGCAGGCAAATCACTTGAGCTCGGGAGTTCAAGACCAGTCTGGGCAACATGGTGAAACCCCATGTCAAAAAAAAAAAAAAACAAAGAAATTGCTGGGCATGGTGGCACACACCTGTAGTCCCAACTACTTGGGAGGCTGAGGTGAGAGGATGGCTTAAGCCTGGGGAAGTGGAGTTTGCAGTGAGCGGAGATCTCCAGCCTGGGTGACAGAGTGAGACTCTGTGAAAAAAAAAAATCTCAATTTTAATTGTGTAGATAAAATGGTAAGAGGAAATATATTTAAATGGAATTCATTGCTTTTAAGTTTTTGAATTACATCATCTTTGCATGGTTCTGCCAAACACAAGTAAGGCACCATTGGTACTGTTATTATTGGCACTGAATTTTCTGGCTTTCCTGCCAAAATGTACTAAACTATACCTTAAAAATTACAAACAAAAACAAAAACAAGAACTCGACGAAACTTGTAGTAAAATATGTGTCTGGTAAGATATGTGAAGAAAAAAATAAGATCAATTAAATCTGGTCACTTGAATGACACTGTAATTGTATGTTAATATGTAATGTTAAGGATATTAGGAGATTTTTGGGACATTATGGCAAACTAAATTTGAGAGGAGGTTGAACTGTATAATTTATGAAATCCTAAAGTCCAGTATATTAACACTCTATACTGTCAACTTTTCAAAGCAGTGGTGAATACAAAAATAACTGAAAGACCCCATCTAACAGTAGAAAAGTCATTAATGTGACTGTTGAAGCTTGTCAATTATATAAGGTGCTGGGGATATAGTGGTAAGCAAACTGACATTGCCCAGTTTTGTATACAATTATAACTTTGATAAGTGCTATGAAGAAGAAGTATGCAGTACTATAAATGGGAGCTAATAGGAGGCTTGTCTATATTTGGATACCTGGGCAAGTTCTGCTCTGCTGAGATCCTTTGGTTTAGTTTGAATATGCTGAATTTAAGGTGCTTTTGCCACATCCAAGGAGAGATCTTAAAGATAGCTGGACTCACAGAAGCCAGAGCTCAAAAGGGAAGTCTGATTATCATAGCTGTGTGGATGGTATTCAAAGTCATGTGTGTGAATGAGCTCACATAGGGAGAGAAAATAGGAAAAGGAGAGGACCTTAAAACTAAAGCTTGAGGAGCCTCAAAATTAAATGTCTCAGTAGGAAAGGATGAGTCTTCAAATAAAGTTTTAGGATTAAAGAGGTTGCAGAAACTCAGAACTGTGGGAAGGCAAGGGAAGAGAAGGAACAGAAGGCAAGGGAAGAGAATGTTTTAGGATGGGGTGAATGGTAACTGGCATTGCAAACGGTTGAGATCCACTAGTGATTAACATGGAGTCTTGGGTGACTCTAAGTTGGTAGCTGATTGGAGAGGTATATTAAATTGACCCGCAGAACCATTTGAAGATCACTATGAATGCAAAATGACCACTAGTATGTACCTTTGTTTAGTACTTATTTGTCTAGGGGTGAAGGCATGGAAAATGAGTTACATTCATTCTGGATTGAGTGTAGACTATGATAAATCTGTTAATTAACTTTGAGAAAGAAAGGAACAGCTTCATTTTCGGGCTTCATTTGTGACAAAACAGTACAGAGAAGTGAAAGGAGAAGACAAGGAAGAGAAGTGATTATATCAGTACGTATTAATAGGTACACAGAATTGCCCTGTGTACTTTGAAAATAAGTGTGCATATATAATGTCCTAATAAAACATGTACAGTTTGTTAGTATGTATTTCTACTACTAGAGTTTATTGACATTAAACAGTATGTTTTGGTTAAAGTTGAAATATTGTAAATATTCTTGCCAGTGATTTGATGTGTGTATATTTTTAATATCTGAAAGGTATTACTGGAATGCTTTCCATATGCATATGCTATAGATATGTATATAACTCATTTTGAATGCTTTCCATGAATCAGGGACTGTCTTAGGTAATTTAATCCACTACCCTACAAGCTATGTGCTATTATTCTTTTTTTTTTTTTTTTGAGTCGGAGTTTCACTCTTGTTGCCCAGACTGGAGTGCAATGGTGCGATCTCTGCTCACTGCAACCTCTGCCTCCCCGGTTCAAGCGATTCACCTCCCTGAGCCTCCCGAGTAGCTGGGATTGCAGGCATGTGCCACACCATGCCCAGTTAATTTTCTATTTTTAGTAGAGATGGGGTTTCTCCATTTGATCAGGCTGGTCTCAAACTCTCAAACTCAGGTGATCCTCCAGTCTTGGCCTCCCAAAGTGCTAGGATTACGGGCATGAGCTACCTCATTATGCTCATTTTCATAGGTCGGGAAACTAAGATCAGAAGAGATTAAATGGCCTGACTAAGTAGTGTACCTAGTATGTGATAATGAGACTGTAACCTAGCCAGTTTGACAGTCAAAAGCCAGCCAGTGCACTTAGCCTCTACGGTATACATATACATTGTATTGTATCTAGGAATATGCATTTGTATCTATTGTACCATCTGTGCATATGTATTTGATATATACTATAGCTTACTAAAGCAGTTTTGATTGAGTGGAAGCAGTGGAATGAACACTGTTAAAAAGACTCAAGGCAGCAGAAACTAAAAATGTTCATAAATGTGAAACAGAAAATATATCAAATTCAACCTATCAGAAGTTCCCCATTGGAAGTGATTCTCAGGCCAGGCACTGTGGCTTACACCTGTAATCCCAGCACTTTGGGAGGCCTAGGCAGGTGGATTACTTGAGTCCAGTAGTTTAAGACCAGCCTGACCAACTTGGTGAAACCCTGTCTCTACTAAAAATACAAAAATTAGTTGGGCATGGTGGCGCACGCCTGTATTCCCAGCTACTCAGAAGGCTGCGGCAGGAGAATCGCTTGAACTGAGGAGGCAGAAGTTGCAGTGAGCCTAGATTGCGCCACTGCACTCCAGCCTGGATGACAAAGCAAGACTCTGTCTCAGGGGAAAAAAAAAAAAAAAAAAAAGGTGATTCTCAACTCTTGGTCCACCCCCCAACCCACCTGAATGGAATATACTTAGATGAGATAGTAACAATGGCTCAGTTACAACTTTTCCTCATAGCAGTTACGACTGTACACAAAACAGGGCAGTGTTTGGTGACCACTATATCCCCAGTGCCTTATATAATTGACAAGCTTCAACATTCATGTCAGTAACTTTTCTGCTACTTAGATGGAGAGTCTTTTAGTTATTTTTGTATTCATCACTGCTTTGGAAATTTGACAGAATAGAGTCAATGTACTGGACTTTAGGATCTCTTATATTACACAAATTATAGCAGTTCTCAGAATATAAATTTACAGTGACTACAAACCAGTAGAAGTTATTTTATGTTTATTATCTTGTGTTTTAAAGGCAGGAGGATATGGGATGTGTTTTAAATGTTTTTCCTAAATTATTAAAGTTTGTCAATCTCTCCATATTTAGATTTAACCCTTAATATCTGGAAATCCTACCAGTCCCAATACAGTGGATGTGCTTTTTTGGCCTTTATCTGTCCTACTATAATTTGACAAATCTCCCTAATTATAGAATTTATTTTTAAAGTCTAAAATTTACATATAGTCCATGCTCATGAGAGTGTGAAGATCTGTTTTTCAGCTGATGGGAGTACAGATTATCACAACTTTTCTGGACTACAATTTATCAAGATATATTAGAAACCTTAAAATAGACTTAGTCATTTTTCTTACAGCATTTATTTCTGGCGAATTATAAATTTGGACACAATACTATTCTTCGTAGCATTAATTATAATTAATGTAATGAATGAATTAAAATGGGAAAGCAACCAGAAAATCTAAAATAGGTGAATATCATTTCACCTTCCATAATTAAAATTTTATGCAGCCATAAAAAATGATCTTTTCAGTATCTGTGTAATGATCTAGGTAAAGTTTTATTTGCAGTTTCTTGGTGAGCAGGTCCAAATTTCTTTAAAAAAAAAATCAGATTCTTTTAAGAATTTCAAAACTTGTCAAACAAACACAACCCAACAATAATCCAGACACACCCCAAACAAGTTATGAACCTTTGTTATATGCCACTATGGCACAGGTAATACTACCTGTTTTTTTGCTAATAAGCCGTATTGTTGTTTGCCCATTTAATTTTATATTTTCTGTGACTGCTTTCATGATACAATGTCAGGGCTGAATAATTGGATTACAGAAAGTATGGCCCATAAGCTTCTTTCTGGCTCTTTAAGAAAAAGTATGTCAGTTCCTGTCCTAGATTCTTATTTATCCTTTGCAACAACCCTGTGAGATAAGTACTGTTTTTATCGTCATTTTATGAATGATGCAGCTGAGACTCAGAGAGATTAAGCAACTACCCTAAGACACACAGCTAGAAAAGGGATCAAGATGTTTTCTAACATCTAACAGTGGTTAGATGTGGACAGTGCGATGATGGATAATTTTTTTTTCTCTTATATTATCCAGATTTACTGTAGTGAGTGTACATAATATAATCAAAACATAATAAGAGGAGAGAAAGATATAAAACATAGGTAGAAAAGAGTTGTGAGAATGTTAAAACTCATTCATCTTTTCTCAATGTATTACTTTGATATCCTGCATATCATCCTCTCATCCTGTGTTTATAAACTTAGAGTAGATATGTAATTTTTGCTTTTCTTCCTGGATCTAAAACTTTATTATGCAGTTTCTCAATTCTTGATTTTATTTAAAAAGTAAGAAATTATTTCGTTATCTCGTTTCTTAAAAAAACTTTTGTATCGGGCTGGGCATGGTATCTGGCTGGGCATGGTGGCTCATGTCTGTAATCCCAGCACTTTGGGAGGCTGAGGCTGGTGGATCACCTTACGTCAGGAGTTCAAGACCAGCCTGGCCAACATGATGAAACCCTGTCTCTAATAAAAACACAAAAATTAGCCAGGTGTAGTGGTGGGCACCTGTAATCTCAGCTACTTGGGAGGCTGAGGCAGGAGAATTGCTTGAACCCAGGAGGTGGAGGTTGCAGTGAGCTGAGATCACGCCATTGCACTCCAGCCTAGGCGCCGAGAGCGAGACTCCATCTCAAAGAAAAAAAAAAAATTCTGTATCAAGTGAAGCCATTTTGTACTTAACTTTTGAGACTTTTTGTCTTCTCTCATATTTTGAAGTTAACTTCAACAACTATTAAATGCTCATAACTAATAAGTGCTTATAAAGTGCTGTATTTGTCTTGTCAGACAGTATATAAATTTCTTTTTCTCAATATCAATCAATTGAATATCCTTAAATAGCTTAGGCATAAATCCACATACATAAAATACAATAATTGATTATTGTAAAAGGTAGTTCTTTAAGAAAAAAATAGGTACTATGTGAAAAGCTTCATTTTTGTGATTATAGGGGATTTAAAGGGAAAACCGTACAATCCTTGCCCTCAAGAAACTGAATTATCTAGTAAGGGGGAAAAGGCATATCTGACTATTATTTCTCTCTATTATGACCCTGATCCAAACTGTAATTATCTTTCTCCTGGATTATCTTATTTCCCTGTTTGCACCTTTCCTCACTTTCAGTTTACTCTTTACATGGCAATCAATGTGATTCTTTTAAAGACATGAGTAAGGTCTCTTCCAAACCTTCCATGCTTTTCTATCTCAGAGTCAAAGCTGAAATCCTTATAGTGGACCACAGGACTCCATAATCCTGTCCTGTCTAGCTCTGTGACTTTTTCTTTTATTACTTTCCCCCTCTGCTACTTACTTTCACCAATACTAGTGTTTTTGCCACTCCTTGTATGCATCTGCTTCTTGGCTTTTGTTTTGTCTGCCAGAAACACATTTCATTTGGATATCTATATGGTTTGCTGTGGGATCCTGCTCAGGTAGCATCTTATTAGAGAGATACAGGCCTTTCCTGAATACCCCATGTAAAGTAGCATCCTTTAGTATCCCTTTTTCCCCTTACCTGTGTTTTGTTAGTATTGTAGTTAAAGGTGCTTAACACCATCTAATATATATTCATTTACCTCTTATCCCTCCATAAAAAAAATGAAAGTATCAGTGAACTTGGTACATAGTAGGCACTCTAAGGTTTGAATAAATGAATGAATAAATATAAATGAACTCTAAAATAGGGAAAATGTCACTATTTTAATTACTGTGCAAGTTCACATGAAGAGACCATTTCTGATAGAGATAATTTGGAAAATTTTAATGGATGAAATGGCATTTGACTTGACTTAACAAATTGTTGGTATTAAAATGTAGGCATGAAAAAAGGAAATAGTAGGGGGTAAGAGAACATTTTAAGTGATGGAGATAATTTGTGAAAAGATGGATGGCATGGCATATTTATGAATGGCAGTAGTTAATTGATTAGAACTATGATTCCTACTGTGTGGATCTCCAGACCAGCAGTATGAGCATCATCTGAAAACTATTAGCAGTACAAATTATTGGCTCCACCCAGACCGACAGAATCTGGAACTGTGGGACTAGGGTACAGCAAACTGATTGTCACATTTTCCCAATGATTCTGATACATCCTAAAGTTTGAGAGCCACTGGACTAGAACATAGACTCAAAAAAGTATTGGTAGATAATAAGACTGAAAAAATGGATTGAGGCTTGGCTTAGGCGTTTGAATTCTGTGGGTTAATATAGCATTTAAGGGCAAAGTCATGCCATTATTAGTCTTAAAATACTGTTTTAAGATAGACCACAGGAGGTAAAGAATGAAAGTCTTCATTTAAAAAGTAAGCTATAGAAGTGTCCCAGAAAAGGAATTGAGGGCCTGGCTGAATAATGGCAATGAAAATGTAGTGGCTGGAACAGTTTCAAGGACTATTATGTATAATAAAATACTTAGCATTTTGCTAAAAGTGGAGGCAAGGCACCAAATAATTCTATGAAGTGATATTGGGTTTCTAATCTAAATATCTGAGAGTATAGTGATGGTATTAGCAATAAATGGTGAAAGGAACAATTAAGTGATCTAAATGAACAGCATAGTTTTGGTTCTATGGGGTTTAAAGAGTTAGTGCATTCTTCTTAAAAAAGGAAGAATAAAAATTGTTAATCAGTAGCTACAGTATACATTTTTATTAATCTTGAGTATATTTATCCCCAGTGCATTCTTTTAAAAAAAGGAAGAATAAAAATTGTTAATCAGTAGCCACAATATACATTTTTATTAATCTTGAATATATTTATCCCATTTAAGAACAGAGCAATGGATTTTCTGGTAACTTATGGTAAAGTTTACCAAAATGTAAAACTCATAATTTATTTTCTCCTTTCAGTAATATCTCTGTACGTGGAGTATAAGGCTTTTAAGAGAGGCAGCTTCTGTGTTTGAGAAAGCTAATTAACCTATAATAGATTTTTAGTTGAAAATTTCCTTTCCATTTTTAATTTGGGGAAATAAGTAGCTTTAGTACAGGGGACCAAATGTCCACAAAAATAAGAATCTACTAGATTTGGTCATTTGTTTCCCATTTTTGAGTCCACAAAGAAAAATTAAAGTCCAGAGTCTAAAGATGTTAAGATCCCAAGTTCTTCCGTTTCTAGAATATTACCTAATCAGAGCCAGTGGGTTTCTCATGTGCCTCTGTGATTTCGAGATGGGTATTTTTGCCGTCTTCCTCTGATTGGGAGTGGCTTCTTTTACCTTCTAAAGAAGAATTCTTTACCTTCTAGTCTCTTTTGTGTCTTGCTTTTTTTTT
>NW_016107483.1:1092682-1117459 GCF_001604975.1 Cebus imitator | reverse complement strand
AGTGCTGGGATTACAGGCTTGAGCCACCGCGCCCGGCCGGTATCTAGTCTTAATTGATGTTTCCTACTTTAGATTTCTCTCATATTAAAAGCTTTTAATTTC
Organism: Cebus imitator; assembly: GCF_001604975.1. Classification (NCBI taxonomy): domain Eukaryota; kingdom Metazoa; phylum Chordata; class Mammalia; order Primates; family Cebidae; genus Cebus; species Cebus imitator. The sequence continues at coordinate 1,117,357 of NW_016107483.1, read as the reverse complement.
TGTTTCTTCTGTGTTTTCCTGGTACTCCTTGTGCGGAAATCAGTGTGGAATATGTTTAGTGGCACAGCTTCTACTGCCAATTATAAAGAGTATATCACTTACTATAAGTAAGCTTCAAGCATAGTCATTGCTTTGCAGTCTCCACAACCTGTGTTCTGCCGTTGCATCTGTATTTCTCTAGCCCCAAACAAGTGCCAAGGAATTTTTAGTCCTGTGCTACCTGGGCCATTGCTACTCCCCCTGAAAATTTTAGGGCTATCATAAAAACACTAAATCATAAAAAACTCTTTTTGTGCCCCCATATTTGTATTATTTGGATAATAACCATTGAACAAGTACCTAAAGTGGAATTGCTTTTGTTGTTTCTGAAGTCTGTGCCCTTAGGAGCCTAGTAAAGACAGTATCTCTTCTGTGGCTTCCTCTTTAAGACCTTTTCTTTTCTCTGCTTTTAATTATTCTAGGCCTTGCATAATTTGTTCTGCTTTATTGGCAGTATAAATGTTCCTTTTTGTCATACTTCTTTCAGCGATAGTAAGATATGTCATTTCAGATAAACAGGTGGTTTTTGTGTTTGTTTACATTTGAGCCTGTTCTTAAATTGGCCTCACCTATCTTCCTTTTTTCTCTTGTTTTTTTTTCTTCCTTCAGTTATCTCTTGTAGTATCTTTCATAATGTTAGAGAAGAAAGTCAAGGAGTTCTGAGTCCATCAAAAAGCATTCAATATCAAGCACATTTGCTCATTCTCGTCTCTGACTTAAGAAAAAAATCTTACCAGCACAACATCAAACCCAACACTGACCTCTTAACTTTGTTTCTCTTCACTATAGCTTTTCCCATTCACTCTCCAGAGACCTAACTTTGACTTTCTGGAGCACTTTTCTTTATGGCACAATGCCATACTATATGTTGTCCTTTGTAGTAACTATTAACCTGAAATGCACCTGAAATGCTTCAGTATTTTAAGGTAATCTCCATGCTCTTTAATTTATCAAATCTGTACAGATTTTATATTACTTGTATAGTAGTCTCAGTCTTCAAAGTGTGGCTTTTCAGTTGCTTTTATTATAGACTTTCTATCTGTCTTTAAAAAAGCAAGCTTTTGCCATAGTTGTATCTCCAGTCTGGTTCACTCTTGACATTTCCATCCTATAGTTACCTTCTGCTCCTCAGTTAGGTACTTTTCTAACCAGTCACCCTTCCTTTGTTATGAGTAACATCTATAATCTTATTTTCCCTAATTTCATCTTTAGGTACAGTTACTTCTGATATATATTTCCTTTTTCTTTTTTTTAAATATGGAATGCTTCATGATATCTATCTAGCCTAGCCGCTAAGAGTGAATTCTTATTCCTTAGGAAGGCCCTCCTTTCTTCCATTTTAATCAGTATGTCCTCCTTTTATTTTTCTTTAATTCTTCCACTGTTATTTTGTGAGTGCATCATCTGTTTTGTTTTGTTTTAACAAATTTAGTTATTGAAACTGAGCAAACTTCATCCTAGAGTTGGTGTTCGTTCATCCCTCATTTTAATTTGATCTTCATGTACTTCTTTTGCATATATTTTGGGGTTCCCTTGTCCATGCACCAATTTTAATATTTATGAAGGAAGCATTTAATATATTGCTCTCACCTCTGATTTTGGAATCAAATGAAAAACTGGCAGGGATCAAAATTTATCAAAAGTCTTTAAAATGACCTACTACTTATAAGAGGAAAGTTGGATCTTTAGGTAGCTATCTAAGCTGCACATGGGGGACGACTCTGACCTGCCTCAAATGTGGTGGAAGTTGAAAACTTGAGGGATATGAGAACCAGACCAATACATTAACCTTGGCCAGGAGTCAATATATTCTTATTAGTATTACTGATTTTACTTCCATGGACTGAGAGAATTTTAGGGAAGGAGGAAAATCATCCTCTCACTGGTATTTTTTTTAGATGGAGTTCTTATTTTATAAACTTACTTTTGTTTATAAATAGGATAGGAATGTAGAGGAAAAGATAAAAAGTTTGCCCCAAACTTACTATGTCCAGAATTCAGGAGAAGATAAAAAATAAAAATATAAGAATCAGAATAGAGGAGGAGGATTTTGAATGAATTTTTGTTGTTTTGCTTTCTCTACTCATCTCTCTTCCCCTCACCAATATAGGTAGTCTGCTTTCCATTTCTTTGCCCTGGCTTATGAAATGTTGGTGGCTACAAAAAAGAGAAAAAGTTATGGACTTAACTTTGTATGGGGAATCATTGTTCTTCATTTAATTTATGAAATTTACCTATGAAAAACTTCCATTTGTGGAAATGTCAAAAAAATTACACTGTTTCTGGGGTAGGAATTCCTTTTCTAAATAACATATGGAAAAGATAAATGAAACATGCTGTAATACTTACTATTTATATGTTAACTAACAGAATGCAATTTAAAAGAATATTTTAAAAACTGAAGAAGTCACAACTGATTTTAAATATTAATGTCAAATATCTTGGGTCACAGAGTTATTTACTGTATGTTTAATGGAAATCATTTCTCAAAACCAAGGTGGTTTTTTAGTGTAGAAGTAATTCTGTATACTCTTATGTTGTAGCTTCACCATATTTCATGAGTCATCAAAACGCATTGTATTGTATATACCTGGAATTTTAGGTGACTATTGTGAATGTAAATAAAACCACTTAATAGGGTGAATTCCTTTGTGAAATTTATTTGTATTTAATATAAAACATGTTTAATATGCTAACTCTGGAATCCCTATATCAGCAAGTATAATGGTCTTTACATTTCAAACTTTTGTGAGTATCTGACCGATTTCTTTGTTAAACTAGTTAGTAGGGTTTTCATATGTATTCTTTTCTCTTGGATGGGATTAATTCCTATAACATAACTTTATTTAATTTCATTCCTCCTTATGCATGTTCATTATCTTCTATTAAATCAACTGGTATGAATGAAGGGGTAGACCCTCTGCTTTGCATAGAAAAATAAAACTACTTCATTTTATTTTTGAAATTTCTAGCAAGGCGAATTAGTAATTAAATATAGTTAAAAGTATTAAAGCCTAAAACAGGTAAGGAAAGCTGGTAGGGGGTTTTAAATAAGTTTAAATCTCATCGTAGTATACTAGGGCCAGGGGGTGGGACAGGGAGGGCTTTATTAAAGGTTTGAAGGTACAAAGAACTGAAGAGATGCTGTTAGTCTAGATAGGGGAATACTCTGTTTTCCAAAAAGGTGGGTTATGGAAACAGATGGTCACTAAAAGTAGTATAATGTTGAGCAGAATTACTGAATAGTTAGAAAAGAAGATCTTCATCTTTAGCCATCACTATGGTTTCATTAAATCCGGTCATTCCAAATTTTTGTTTCTACTTTTAAAAAAATGGATTATTGGTAAAGGATATGAATGAAATATGACAGACTCAGCATATATGGATTTCAGCATGGTTTTGTATACAAAATTTCTCATAGTATTCTTATCGATAGATAGGGAGATGGAGTATGGATTAGTATTAGTAACTGACTTAACACTGTTGCCTAAAGAACATTGATTAATGGTTCTAAGGATAGCTAAGGAATTGAACTCGATTCTATTATAAATATCTCTGTGTGAATTTTTTTTTTTTTTTTTGTATACAGCTTTGATGATAAAATAAAAAACTTTCTTTTCAGATTTATAGGTGACACAAACTGGGAGGAAAAGCTAATGTATTGGCTCCAAATGCAGTGTAAGGTTTGGGGTAAAACTAAGAATGAGAAAAGTGAAAGGATTAATGTACAATTATACTGTAAAAAATCAACTATAAAAAGTTATGAGATATATATGAAAAAGAGCATTCTTGGCTGACTCAAAATCAATAAAACTGAAAGTAACTTCAAGCTACATTAATATTATCAGAGTGTCAAAAACAGGGAGATGGTAGTCCAACTAATTCTGACTAGAGTTGCCTGAAGTCTTATGTTCCATTTTGGGGGCTGTGTTTAAGAGGAACAGGCACAGATATGCTAATGAGAACTGAAAATTTTGTAGACTATAGAGAAATAGTTAAAATGGATGAAAGGATAGCAGATATTCAATCTAGGAAGAAACTAAAATAAAAATGTATGTGATAGTTACCTTATAATATTTGATGGAACATTGGATGTTTTGTTTATATAATTTTAAAACTTCAAACTAGAACTGATAGGTGGATGTCACAGTTTTGTTCCATAATGAAGAATTTTCTAATAAACTTGTCTGTAAAATTAAGTAAATTGTCATTTGAGATGGTGAATTACCCATCAGTAACAATATTCATGTTCGTTAACTCTCTGGAAGTGATGCTGTAATGGGTATTTTTGCTCTTGTTGGTAGGTTGGACTAGATAATCTTCAAGATTCCTTTTAACAGTATAATGGTATAGAGTATTAATTTTTATAGATGCTTACTCCATTTTTTAGTTTGAAAAGGTTTTGTCTTATTACATTCAGAGAACCTATCAAATACATTAATGTTGTATAAATACCAACTGAAGGAGTAGTAAATTGAACAGTATGCTTTACTAAGCCCCCACAAGTACCAGGTTTTAGATTGCTTGCTACTATAGATTATGTTCTTTGCAGATTTTGAACAACTTTTAACTTATTAGAATGTATTTCTAAACCATTTTGGTGTTTTTTTAAAATATGACTTTTAGATTTCCATTACATAATTATCCTGATAGAAAAGGTCAAATTGACAAGTGACTCTCTTTTTTCCAAACAGTTTATCTTTTTCATTCTCCAGGGAGAACTGTAAAAACAGTGAATCTTCAGTTATCTGTTTAGGCATGTAGCATTTTATTTATATTGCTATATGCAGGATATGCTTTATTTGTCAGATGAGTATTGAACTTAGTAGCTGAAAGTCCTTTTCAGTAGATTTTACTTAGTGATCTGTTTGCTTGCTAAAAGTGAGTAAAATTTGTTGTAATTAATCATACTTTGAAATAAATAATGAGCCAGTTTATACTGATATAATGAAATTGTCATTAAAGCAAGCTTAATTTTGTATTTTCTTTTCTTAAAACAAGGTACACTAGTAAGGATAGCTCTTGTTTGTTAAATGCCAGGAATTATCCTGGATTTTAATATATGTCTTATTTAATTTTTCAATAGATCCATGATTAAAGTGATATTAAATTCATTTTATAGATAATTTAGACTGAGAAGTTTAATGACTTTGCTAAGGTTACCAGCTAATAATTGACAGAGCTGGAATTCAAACCTAGGCCTGTCTGATTTTAAAGTCTATACTCTTTCCATTCTGCTGCCAATTTACCTGCTTTATTTTTCCATCTGACTCTTAAAATAATACCTACAGGCAAGGGCAAATCTTGAGGTGCAAACAGGCAATAAAGTAGAAAAAGTAAATGTAGAAATGTGCTTTTGTTATTAAATAACACCCAGAAAAATATATAACAACATTGGAATTTGAGGGGACAGGTTGGAACAGACAGCTTTGTTTTTAAATTTTTAAAAACTCAACTAATTTTAGACTTAGAGAATACAGTATAGCTATCAAGAACAGGAAAGTAACATTGGTACAACAGTAACAAAATTGTAGACCTTTTTAAATTTTTCCACTAATGTTCTTTTACCATTCCAGGATGTTATCTATGATCTCACATTGGATTTAGTTTTTTCTCCTTAGTCTCTAACAGTTCCTCAGTCTTTCCTTGTCTTTGCTTGCCATTTTTAAAGAGCACTGAACAGTTATTAATATGTTGTAGAATATCCCTTAGTTTGGGTTTAACTGATGTTTTCTCGTGCCTGGAATCAGTCTATGCATTTTTGGCGAAAGTACCACAAAAAATGACTTTCTCAGTGTATTGTTATGGAGAGATTCATGATAATGATTTATTTTGTTATATAGTTCACTGGTGATATTTACCTTGATAGCTTTGTTAAGTTTGTGTTGGTGGGGTTTTCCACCCTAATGTTACTGTCTTTATGTCTGTAGTTGATAAATGTCTTGGGGGAGATACTTTGGGACTGCAAATCCTGCTTCTCCTCAAACTTAACTCACTATTGGCATTGATGAGCACTGATTAGCATTGATCTTATCTGCAACATTTATCATTGTGGTGTCTGCCTAATGGTGCATCTCTGTTTCTCTTTTTCCATCTTTCACTGTAAGAAACAGCCGTCTCATTGCTAACATTTGTTTGATTATTTGTATCAGTGTGAACTTATGTATATTTAATTTACTGTATGGATTAAAGTCCAGTGCTATCATTATTTTATTGTTCAAGTTGTGCCAGCTTTAGCCTTTAGGAGCTCCTTCAGGTTGGCTCCCATATTCTCATATCCTGTTGTTTTTCACAGCATTTTCCTACTTTCTGGCACCACAAGATGTTCCAGGCTCATCTCGTGTTTTCCCTATGCCAGCTCTGGAATCAACTGCTTTGTAGAGGAACTGAAGTTCTTTTTATTGGAGAATGGTGTTTAGAGACCAAGATTTGTGCACTAAGTGCGTTTACTGTTACTGTAGAGTCCTTGCTTCTAGGCTGTCTCAGTGGACAGCTAGGAAATATTTGGATATATACAATTACATTACAAATGAATAATATAATCATACTGAAGGAGGTAGGACTAACCTAATGTATGTTAAAACATTTTAGGTATTTAGAAAATTAGCAAACTTATCAATGCATAGATTGTATTTATCTGTGTTCAATACATTCATACAGCCACGTATTATAGCCATTCTTTGATGCTTCTAGAATGAAGGGTAATTGTGACACATCTGCTTTGTTAATCAAATTTTAAAAGTGGCTGGATTCGCTGTAAACAAATGATGAACTTAATATTAGTGAGCAGCTTGAATGACACCTATGAACTGTGAGGTGTTTGATGTAATGAAAGTTGATGACAATGGGAGGAGACAGAATAATAGGGATATGAATAGCCAACTAATAGAAATAAAGACATGCTTAATGATCTAGTGTTAATGATCTAATCTGTTAATATGGGTTTAGGTATGAAGATCATTGTTTGCTCAGTGACAAACTAATGTTTGGTGGTTTGTTACATTACAAAAAAGGAGAGCTCAGTTAAGAAACAGATATACCTATTTTAGCTGATCATTTTATAAAATATATTTAAATAGTATGTTAGTTAGGCTGCCATAAGAAAATGCCATAGACTGGGTAGCTTAAACAACAGAAATATATTTTCTCACAGTCTGAAGGCTGAAAGGCCCAAATCAGGATACTTGCATGGTCATGTTCTGGTGAGGGCTCTTTTCATGGCTTGCTCTTGGCCGTGTTCTTGCTGTGTGCTCACATGGCTGCCATTTGGTGCATATGCATAGAGAAAGAGAGAGGCCTTTACTCCTTCTACTCCTTTTCCTCCTCACTCTTCTTCACTCCTCCTCAGTCTTCCTCACTTTTCCTCTTTTTTGACATATCCTACTGGAATAGAATTTCACCTTTATGACCTCATTTCAACTTAATTACTTCCTCAAAGCCCTATATTCAAATACAGTACCATTGGGGGTTAGGGCTTCAACAAATGAATTTTAGGAGGACAAAATTCCATCCTTAACAATTTGGGTGATATATTTCAGTGTTCCTAAATGATTTAATGTAATTTAACTTAATAGGTTTATATTAACTGTACATTTTGACAGTTTTGACTGACAGTGAGTCTTTTCTCATTCTCACAGTAATTTACCTTGGTTAATTAAGGTCCGACATTTTATAGTATATACTATATCCCATTTAGAGTAGAGTATATGCTCTTGAACGTGCTGCCGAATTATTAGGATAGTCTAACATCTTTCTTTGGCATCAGCTTTGTCCTCTTCAAGTTCCTTTATATCATAACATGCATCTGGCCTTGGCTGTTGCTTCTGTCAGAGTATTCCTATAATTTCTGTAAATACTTACTACAGTAATGTTTATTTATGCTCTTCAAAATGAGAAAAGGGTTTCCACGATCCACAGAAGTTACTGGCCTTAATCTTCTGCTTCTTAGACCATTTTCTGTAAGAGTTTAGAAATGTTGTGAGAGAGGGTTTTTAAGATCCAAGAAAACACTGTTATTTGTTTGCAGCAGCGTCAGCATTATCCTGACCACCACTATGTTAATGGTGACTTGTTAGAACACCAAAAAAGAAAGAAAGTGAAAGATGTAGTACTTACTGCTTTGTGGCCTGGTAGAACCCACAGATTAGCTGAGTGCCTATGATAGCACTCACAGCATAAGTGACAAATTTCATTTTAATAGGGCAATATAATGTACTTGTTTTATATATTTTAAGGAAAATATTTTGAAGAGAAATAGTGTTATGATGAATTAGCAGTGCCTGACATAACATTAAACAATGTAAGAAGGTATCTAAATTTCAGTTGATTTTGTGTCCCTTTCGGGGTATTGTAGCAAACCCAATGGAGGTGTTACCCACAAGGACTTTTATTGTGTTAGGTTTGGGCTCAGCTAGACCAGGCAATGCACTGGTAGTTGAATCTGTGTGAATGACAGAAGCTATAATGAGAACAGAACCTGAGAAAGTAGAAAGCTTTTATTCTAAGGAGATAAACCCAACCTATAAATAGGAAGCAAATAAAGTTGCAAGTAGACATGGACAGAGAACAAGAAAAATGTGAGGTTGTCAGGTACCTATTTTTTATGTGGCACCAGAGTAGTGGTTTGGTAACCAGAGAAAGGTAATAAAGCTGGTCAGAGACTTCAGGGAAGAGAAGATTTAGAGCCAGGGAACCAGTGTTTTTTCTAACGTTCCTCCTTTTTTTGTCTGTAGTGATGATTTGGAAAGGTCTGTCTTACTTGGGGCCAGCATAGTTAGTAATAGTTTTTACTTTCCAGCTAGTGAGAACTGCAAGATCCAGAAGGGAAACAAGTTCACAGAGCCAATCTCCTTTAGCTTTTTTTATCTGTATGTGTTCCTAGAAACATTGGAAAGATGTGTGAGTGGGTACCTGGTATTGTCATTTGGAATTGTCAAGAACTGTGAAGAGTGAGACTTTATCCAGGTTTGCCTGCCACAGTTTCTCAGATGCTGGCAGAAGACACGAAACTCTTGAGTTCGAGATAATGGACTTTATTATGGCACAGCAAGCAGCATGAGTTTCATATTTATGATGGTTCCCTTTGCTCCCTCAAGTCTCATATAGTTGACATGGTAGCCCAAGTGGATGCTACACTTAGTAGGTTTTCATCACAGTTAAGGAGCTCCAAGCTTTATGAATCCTAATCTTTTATAATGGTCGGCAAGCATGTCTGCCTCACCTTTGCCCTAGAGGGAGACAGTATCTTTATTATACTGAATGTAAACAGGTTCTCTGCTCTGGAGGGGGACATCATCTCTGTTTTTCGAGGCTGCTTCCTATAAATATCTTTGAAAAGATAAAGTCAGCTAGGGCTTTTTGAAAAACTGTAGAAATGTGAGAGACCCATGGAAAACTGTCTCCCAGTAGGAAGTGATTAGTGTGAAAAGTCCTTTGGGCTCTCAGTGTTCTTGGCTTTTTTATTCTAGGTTTTTTAGCTTATATATCAGGAGTCAGCAAACTTTTTTCCATAAAGGGACAGACATTAAATATTTAAGGCTTTTTAAGCCGTATTTTTTCTGTCACAACTACTGAACTCAGTTGTTGTAGCAGGAAAGCAGCCATAGACAATACATAAATGGATGAACCTGGTTGTGTTCCAATAAAACCTTATTTATAGACATTGAAATTTGAATTTCATGTAATTTTCACATATCAAAAAGTAGTTTTTTTTTTTTCCAACCACTTTTACCTCGTGGATGTACAAAAATGGGTGGCAGGCCAAATTTGGCTTGCAGGTAGTAGTTTTACATGATGGATTTTGTTAATATAATATGTTGTTTTAATATAGCATTCTTGCAACATAGCAATTAATGTTTCTAAAATTTTTTCTCATAAATTACCCCAATTTGGCTTCAGAGAGCATTATCATCTCGATTTTATGGTGAGGAAACTAATACACTGAGAAAGAAGATGACCTATTGACCTACCCAGATTCATAAAACTAGTTAAGTGACAAAAGTCAAGACTTACTGTATTCTGGACTCTTTTCCCCATAATATGGTACAGGTTAAATATTCATAAACAGAGTATCATGTTATATATCTTTTGTTGCCAGAATATTCATTTATTGCCAGAATGCTTAGAGCCTTATAAATAATAATAATAATAATGCATGATAGTTTCTAATTTTCTTTATTACTATATTCTCCCTAGCTATTTTAATATTTAATAATTAGTATTTTCACAAAAGCTGGATATGGGAGGTAAAGAGCATTAGTTAACAAAATTTGGTAAAAAATTGGCAATTCAATAGTACAGACATTCATCTACCGTATTTTTCATCTTTTCAAATATATTAATTGATTTTATTTTCAGAGGTATAAAATAAAATAAACAGTATAGAACATCCCTCCCTCTAGTCAGCTGTGTTAATGCTGAACTAATATTTTAATTTATCCAGTAAGTTTTATGCAGATTTTTAAACTTGAGATGTTGAGAACATTTTCTTTAGTAATGTCTGGATTGCTTCCCTGTCAGGTGGTTGAAGATTATGCTGGAAGATGGCAGGTCCCTTTGCCACAGCTTCAGGTTCTTCAGACTGCACTTTGTTGTTTTACAACAGCCAGTGCATCATTCCCAGATGAATGTGAGCACGTACAATATGTTTTGAGTAGCCTTGCTGTGTAAGTACTTTTTACTTCTTATAAATGCATTATTTTTCTTGATGTGTTTGAGAATTTGTTTTTGATAATTTCTTCTGAAGAGAAACCTTTCCTAAAATACTCCTTCAAAAAGAAATGTTTATTTTTTTCACCTAGGTTTAATTTTGAACATGTAACCATAATTTTACTTTAAGTTTTAAGAGTTACGTGGAATTTTGATATACAGATTCTTCTGGTTACTATAAGCACTTTACTTTCCTTTTTAATTCTCCAGATTGCCTTGGGAAGCTCTAATGGTAAGTCCCAGAATACAGCAGTTTAGGCTATGAGAGTCAGTAGAGACACCTTAAATCACACCAGAAAGAGGTTAGGAAAATCCTGAGTTTTTGTTGTTGTTGTTGTTGTCTTGTTTTTTTGAGACAGTCTCCCTCTGTCACCCAGGCTGGAGTGCAGCGGTGTGATCTTGGTTTACTGCAACCTCTACCTCCCAGGTTCAAGTGATTCTCATGCCTCAGCCTCCAGAGTATGTGGGACTACAGGTGTGCACCACCATGCCTGGCTAATTTCGTTATTTTTAGCAGAGACAGAGTTTTACCATGTTGGCCAGGCTGGTCTCAAATTCCTGACAAGTGATCCATCCGCCTGGGCCTGCCAAAGTGCTGGGATTATAGGCGTGAGCCACCACTCCCGTCTGAAAATCCTGGATTTTAAAAAATGCTGATAGAGAACTTCAAATTAAAGATTAAAAACTGAACACTTCTGATTATCATTTTTGCCCTCCTAGGAACCTACTAAAATTATAGTTAAGAAGTAAAAGAGAGAAGAATGTGAAAAAAAATAGGTAAAGATTATCAGTGAATAAACGATTTTTAGTTTTCTGTGGGACAGAAATCAAATAGAGGAATGGTCATTGAAACTCAGTGGAGCAAGTCACAGCTTCATCTGTTATTTATTTATTTATATCTCAGATTACCACAACAGTGAGTTGTAAAATCATTTATCATTACAAATTGCAATAGAAAGTATCAGAGTCTGTCTCATAGGATAAGTATTATTATGTGAAACATTTTTATGTATGTATAAATTAGGGAATGAGATATTTTGGGGAGAATGCAGATAAAGAAATTAATTACAATTTTTCCATTTAGTTCAATCACCAGGCCTTAGGGTCAGGTTGGGGTGAGGAAACAGCATTAGAGGTTAAGTATCCCTAATCTGAGAACCCAAAATGTGACATCTGAAATGCTCCAAAATTTGAAGCTCTTTGAGTGCTGACATGATACTCAAAGGAAATACTCATTGGAACATTATGTATTTCAGATTTCTGGATTAGGGATGCTCAGTCAGTAAGTATAAAATACAAATACTACAGAATCTAATACCTGAAACACTTCTAATCTGAGCATTTCAGATAAGGCATACTCAACCTATACCACTTTTTTATTTCCTCTATATAAATTAAATAACCTGGAGAAATGACCTTTGTATTCTGGCATTTATAGATTCCATATTGAGACTGCTAGCTAATTACTTAATTACTCTAAAGAAAAACTCATCAGTCAAGAAACTCCAGACTCATGCTCATAGGGCTCCTAGTTATTTACATATGGCTTTATTTTTACATATTAATGAATAAGAATCATTAGATATTTTAAAATGCCTTCAACATGAAAAACATGCAATGAAAAAGTGAAGAATAATTTTGAAAGGAACAGTGTTAATGTTGAAAATAAATTAAAAATGAAATATAAAGGAAGATGTAAAACTAAAGAATTCATTCAGAATGTAAAAACCAAAGAGAAATTTAAATGTGTCTGTGTACGTTGTGCCTCTTTAAAAAGTGATTTGTATGTATTTAAAATTGTAGGAGGAAAGAAGAGTTTAGAATATATTATCGAGACTTGTAAGAGTGAGGCAGTTTAAAAAAAACCTATATTTTAATTTTTTTCTAAGACAGAGTCTGGCTCTTTCGCCCAGGCTGGAGTGCAGTGGCATGATCTTGGCTCACTGCATCCTCCATCTCCCGGGTTCAAGTGATTCTCCTGCCTCTGCCTCCCAAGTAACTGGAATTATAGGCACCTACCACCATGCCTGGCTAATTTTTGCATTTTTAGTAGAGATGGGGTTTTACCATGTTGGCCAGACTGGTCTCAAACTCCTGACCTCAGATGATCCGCCCGTCTCAGCCTCCCAAAATGCTGGAATTGATTACAGGCATGAGCCACCACACCTGGCCTAAAAAAAACTATACTAAAAATCATATATATATATTTATTTTGTGATGCCTGAAGGAATATATGAATGTATTTGTAGTTGAACTTTTTGATTATACCTGACAAATCTTACTCAAGCTTAAGTATAAACAAAATAAAACAAAACAAAAAACAAAAAAAAGGGCAGAGTGCTTTATTAGATAACTAAGCCCTAGAAAAGCAAGAACTGGGACTAGTTACAGGATTTTCTGAATCTAGAGAATAAAATATCTCAACAGTAGCTAGATGAGCTAATATCGTCTAGGAACTGTTTCTTTCCATCTTTTCCTCTTTGGGCTTTATTTTTTCAGGGCTGTTGACAGTTCTAGGATTAAGCTCAGTTTAACCAAGGAGGAAGAAACCCTTTCTCTATACTTCAGATCCCAAAAATACCTTGAGAAGAACTCTGCCAGGGCTCAGTTATGTGCCTACTGCTTAGATTAGTCACTGTATTAAGAATGTCTTAAGATTTTGGGCTAGTCCATGGCTACGAGAAAAGAGAATAAGTCATGCGCTGCATAAAGATGTTTCATATGAGATGGTGGTACCATAAGATTATAACGGAGCTGAAAAATTATTATTGCCTAATGAAGTCATAGCTGCCATAAAGTAGTGTGACACATTATTCATACTTGTGGTGATGCTGGTGTAAATAAGCCTATGGCCCTGCCTATTATATAAAAGTATAGCACATAGAATTATACATATAGTACATAATACTTGACAATGATATTATTGGTTTATGTACATGCTGTACTATACTTTTTTTTGTTATTTTAGAGTGTACCCCTTCTACCTGTTTTAAAAAGATTAAAAGAGCCACAGGCAGGTTTTACTGAAGGCATTCCAGAAAAAGACATTGTTATGATACAAGACAACAGCTTCATGCATGTTCTTGCCCCTGGAGAACTTCCATTGTGACAAGATGGAGGTGGAAGAAAATGATATTGATGACCCTGATCCTGTGTAGGGCTAGGCTGTTCAGTATGTGTCTTAGTTTTTAATAGCAACAACAAAAATATAGAATACTAAAAAGAAAAAATTTTTAAAATAGAAAAAATTTAGGGAATAAGGATACAAGAAAATCTTTTTATACAGCTGTACAATTGTGTTTGTGTTTTGAGCTAAATGTTATAGTCAAAAAGTTAAAAAAAATTAAGTTTATAAAGTAAAAAGGTTACAATAAGGTTAATTTATTATTGAAGAAAAAAAAAATTTTTTTTATAAGTGTAGTATACCCTACATATATAGTATTTATATTTCTGTATTAGTGGATGGTCATGTCAGGGCTTTCACATTCATTCACCATACACTCACTGACTCACCTATAGCAACATCATTCTTGCAAGCTCCATTCATGGCAAGTGCCCTATACACATATACAGCTTGTATCTTTTATACTAGAGGTGTCCAGTCTTTTGGCGTCCCTGGTCACACTGGAAGAAATAGGATTGTCTTGGCCCGTACATAAAATACACTAACACTGACGATAGCTGATGAGCTAAGAAAAAAAATTGCAAAAAGATTACGTAATGTTTTAAGAAAGTTTATGAATTTGTGTTGGGCCTCATTCAAAGCCATCCTGGGCTGCGTGCAGGCTGCAGGTTGGACAAGCTTGCTTTATACTGTATTTTTACTGTATTTTTTCTGTGTTTAGATACACAAATACTATTGTGTAACAGTTGCCTATGGTATTCAGTACAGTATGACGCTATATAGGTTTGTAGCTGAGGTGTGTAGTAGACTATACCATTTAGGTTTGTGTAAATACATTTAAAGATGTTCACACAAGGACAAAATCACCTAATGATGCATTTCTCAGAACATATCCCTGTCGTTAAGCAACATATGACTCTACAATGTTGGCTGCTCCATCAGAACCATAGAAATGTTGGGGAGAGAAGCAGTTGCTCAAAGGATTGGTTATGTAGACAAAAATAATAAACAAAAATAATAATACTATAAGGAATATTTTTCTATTATTTTGCAGATTACCAAAACTGTTTCAGTTATTCTCTACTGATTTTTGAGGAAAATAAGTATTAAAAGAAATTATTTGTAAGCAGTAAGTGTTGTTATTGTTTCAGTGCCTATTAGAATTTTTTCCCCCTTCATCTATATAATTTTTGTTAACTTTAGTGTTATGTGACAATTCTCTTAAAACTTTCAAAGTTTCTTTGGTTTAAAATGTCATTTATTGACTTCTCTTTCATTGCCTACTAGCTGGTATGGTTTGGCTGTGTCTCATGCAAATTTCATTTTGAATTTTAGCTCCCATAATCCCCATGTGTCATGGAAGGGACTCTGTGGGAGGTAATTGAATCATGGTGTTGGGTTTTTCCCATGCTGTTCTCGTGGTAGTGAATAAGTCTCATGAGATCTGATGGTTTTATAAAGGGCAGTTCCCATGCTTTCTTGCCTGCTGCCATGTAAGACGTGCCTTTGCTCCTCCTCCTCCTGCTGTGATTGTGAGGCCTCCCCAGCCATGTAGAACTGTGAGTCCATTAAATCTCTTTTTCTTTATAAATGACCCAGTCTCCGGTGTTTCTTCATAGCAGTATGAAAATGAAGTAATACGCTAGCTTTTTTACTACTGCCTATGTAAAAAATAATGTGTTAAACAGAAGCAAATCTTATCTAAGATGTTCAGTGTAAGGCAAAAGAAATATATTATCTTGACGACTTATTAAATAGTAAGATTTCTTTAAAGGAAAACTTTTGCATTTTTTGTATTTACTTTACAGGGAAGTTAATTGTATTTTCCATACCAGAAGAAAAATGGGGAAATAGCAACATGTTGGTTCTACTAAAAGAGTAGTAAGTTTACAACAGTATATTATTTTATTCAAATAAGTATTTAATCAAAAAATTTTTCTAACAATTATTGTGTAATTATTTGTTTATTCTGTAAAGCTCTGCTTGCTTCTAGGGATAAAATAGAATATAAGATAGATAAATCCTTGTTCTCAAAGATGTTACAGAGCTACATAATTGCAGTTAGGAGAGAATTACAGGGTTCAATGAGAGGGCATAACAGGGATTTGACCTGTCTTGGAGGTCAGTGAAAATGTGCTGGGTGAGCTAACTTGCTGTACTCCAAAGGAATGACAGGAATAACTTAGGTGCAGGAGCGGAAGTGCCTCTTAGGGATGGCAAATGGAATGTTTAAGGCACCTGGATATTACAGATTTCAGTATGTTTAGTATCTGTTTTTACAGTTCTTTTGATTTCTATCATGGCTTTAAATTTTTTATTAGCTTGACATATGAAGCTTATTAAATAATGTTATAAAATAATTTAAGAGGGAGATTTTGTCTTTTATACATGTATAACATTTACAAATAAAATATGTTATATAGAAAAGTTGTAAGTTACTGTATTCTCTGGCAGTACTGTCTGGTATATATATCCACTTTAATAAAAGCGTATATCTACTTTGTAATTATACATATGTGTTGATCTGTCGTCTGTCTGCTGGGAGACTCAAAAAATTAGAGTTTTGCTAGTGTTCTTTATAGGGAAGGAAAGGGGATTCTGCTTTTTTTCATACCTGAGTATTATTTCAAATGTTACAGAAATAAAAAGTCATGTAGTGAATTGTCTTAAATCAGCTAATTATAATTCTGTCTAACTTTACCTGGGTTGACTCTCCTTCTAAGATGTATTTTCTAAAAAAGTGGAGATTTTGCTTTGTGCATATGGACCTCAAATTCATTCTCTGTAGATAAGAAAACCAAAGTCCGAGAAGTTGGAAGAGTTTTGCACATTGAATTAATTTCTTACTGGTTTTTTCCTTTTGCCTTGTTTTAGATTGGTTAAATACTGATTCCTTTGTTCCCAGATAGAACAAAGCCAAACACCCTGAAACTAAGTGGACTTTCAGGCAGAAAACATAGACTTTATAAGTTTTACATAAAAGAAAAGCAAATTTTAATGCTGTCTTCACAGCCTCCTTTTACCCAACAGAAAGTAAATGTTCATAGATTTCAGCTTTCCAGGCCAAGGTGAGTGATGGGAAAGCAGGTATTTGCCCAACGGCCACTAGATCCACAAGAATCACTGGAGGAGGAACTAGTTCAGCTAGTAGTGTTTTGTGTGTGCACTGGCAAAGACTGAAGTGTATGCCAAGTTGTCTAAGAGAGAAGATGAAAGGGTCTTGTCTTCAGGGAGCCAAGTGGGTATAATCAGTCTCTTATTTAGAGTGGCTAGATCTTCTTGGACTAGACCACACATGTAATGGTAGATCACCAATCCTTTCTGATTATTTTGCTAAATTGTACTTTATTTCAAACACAACTTTTGTGCCAAGTCTAACTTCAACTGTTACTAACTCTACTGTATAATAACCACATTTTATTCAGTTGCATTTATAATTTAAGTCTAGGCTTTCAACTAGTTTAGGAAATGTCTTGGAAATCAAAGGAAGAAAGGCTAATTATAAAGGTACCATTGTTTTTTGGCGGGGGTGGGGCCCACAAAAGGTGTTTGTCTTATAGGGCCCAATGAGTATTGCCCATCTGCATAGCATATAGCACTCATACTACGTCCTGAGTTTTTGATTATATTGACGAACACTTATTTAACACCTTAACCAATTTTATATCTGTTATCTTTACTGATCATTTGTGACATGTGAACTCAGTCACTTTGGAGAAAAATCTAGGCTGTCTAGTCTTCTCTTTCTTTGTCTTCTCTCTGAGGAAGAGACTATTTTTTTTTTTTTTTAGAGGCAGTTGGTGGTCTTAATTCTTTTCTCTTACTAAACTTCATGAGATGGTTTTGTTTTTCCTTATTACACTAGAATAGTTTGTCTATAGGATTTGTTGTAGCTAAAGCCAATATTAAAAAACCCTTAGTGCATTTGTTTATATTGGCCATGGTTAGAAGCTTTGTATTGCATTTGGTCTTAGTTGTGACTAGTATCTTTTCCCCTGTAATTTTGGTCTTTATTGCTCCTTTTATTGATTTTGGAGTAAAGCGGTTGAGAACTATAGTTGTTTCATGGGCAAAGAGATTACTAATTGGTATATTTGTGTTGGCAGGGATGGAAAGGTATCAGGGGAAAAGAAATACCCTAATTCCAACCCACATTAGTATGTATCAGAATCTAGAGGACTGTACATGTGTAGTTTGGGAAAATGGTATTTACCGTTTTTCTAAGCTAAAGGAAGGAAAGCTTGATAGTTCTCTTGGTCAGTGTGGATAAAAAAAAAATAGAAAAAGGCAGTAGACTACAAGCTACTATTGGGAAGATCTTTATTCTTTAAAAGTTATTCTTTAAAAGATGTATATAGTCATTATGAATGGCGTAAATACGTTTGAAATTTTTTATTTTGAATGGCTTAATATTGTGCTAAGTCAGATCATTAAAAAACTACAGATCAGAACCATTTGTTTTTAACTTCTTTCCCACTAATATTTTTGGTTTATAGAACTAGACTACAGTATTATACTGTCAGCTTTCACTATGGAATGAAGAAAAAAAATACATGAAATGCTTCTGTAATTATAAAATGGACAAAATTTTGCTCACTGCTTCTTAACAAAGGAAACTTGTGAGAAATTATCCCAGGATTAAGGTACTGGAAGAATTTCTTCTAAGTTTGCTGTATAAGAGGCAATGAGCAGAATTATAGGATTCAAAATATTTAAGCAAATCATATATTTTTAATAGTTAATTTATTGGTTGAAGCCTATTAGCTATAGTTTTGTTAAGCTATGGTGTCTTAAAAAGGTTTTCCCTTTTAATTTTGGAATTGAGATAAGAAACAATTTGCTCCTTGTTTTGTAGGGAATAATTTTCAATAAATTCACTTTTATTTCCCTTTTTATTTTTCCCTCTCCTGAATCGGACTATCAGTTATGTTATAGAGAACCAATACCAACATTTCTCCTGTGGAGCACAGTGATAAGCACATGTTTTCATGTATGTGTTAAGGATAGAAAGGGGTGGGGAGAAGGGAAGAGACAGGAATGTGAATGTATTATGTACTAAGAGAAATGACAGAGATCACTCCCTCCTTTAGTCCTTTGCTGTTTTTTCTTTTCTTATTGTTTTCTACATCCTCAAGGTATGCATGCAACATCAGTCTCTCTTCATAAAATGCCGTCATAGTTTGTAGACATTTCACATTAGCTTCTTTTGAAAGAACCAGGTCTGCTTCATCTGTGTCTTTCCAATTCATTAAAAACATAAATCACCACAGGAATCTGTCACTCCCAGTGATTTTTTCTGGTTCCAGTCTTATCTCAAAGCCCTGAGCAATAAATACCATTGCCCTGTTATCTTTTTTGGACTTGATACTGTCAGCACTGTTTGAGAAACTGGATTTTCTCGCTACTTTCTAACTTCTCCCTAGGTTTATTTTAACCCTCCTTCATCATTTTACACTTTTGAGCTAAAGGCAATCCAAGTTTTTCTTAGATTCCCAAGTATTGTGCTCCTCAGAAAAGCCTTTTCACTTCAGTTGATACTCTACTTGCCCCTTAATCACATGCCTGTCTAGCACCTTCTCTGAAGAACTGCCAGCTGAGTGCTTGGTTGTCTTTCCCATGTTGCACTATTCCACCTGAAGGACTAAGGCCACTGTGTCCCAGATTACCTCCAATTCATCTTTTCCCTCTGGGCTATCAGTAGGGGCCTCCCCGCCCAGGTCTAGGACTTGGCCGACTTACCTTCATTTTCTTTTTGATTAAGATATATTTCAGTCAAGATTCAATTAGGTAAATATAAACATGCTAGGTAATTCAATAGAAGGAGCTTATTCATAGAATCACTTTAAAAGGTATTAGTGATCTGGGAGAATAGACAGGAAATGGTGAACCTAGAAATTGGCAATTGTGGCAAGTTGCTGTTAGCTCTAGAAACGGAGGGACAAAGGAAAAAGAAAGTATTGCTAGAGACAGGAGACAGGTGAAGAGGGGAAGCAGCACTGATTTGTATGAGAGAGTACCTCTGAAGAGTTATAATTACTGCTATAGACGATCCTGAAGCAGAGGGTTAAGGGGAAAAAGACCCACATTTCTGTTTCCTCCTGACTTCAGATTTCTACCATTCACTTCCTTTAGCCAAACCTAACCAGAGGCCAAAGACCTTTGTTTTGAAAGACATTTCCACTGATTATTGAATTTTAGGTTGGCAGTTTTTTTTTCTTCTCATACTTTAAAGAAGTCCATCCAGTGTCTTCTGGCCACATTTTCTTCTGATGAAAAGTCTGCTTTTCATTTGGTTCCATGTATATAATGTACCCTTTTAGGAACTTGCTTTTAAGATTTCATCTTCATCACTTTTTCTTTTAATTTTTGAGTAGGTAATACATGTTCATGTTTCAAAATTTAAAAAGTATGGAGTGTACAATGAGACACCCTTGCCATTTACATCTCCCTGTCCCCTAGTTTCCCAGTTTCCATTTCTTTTTTTTTTTAAATAGAGACAGGGTTTCTCCATGTTGGTCAGTCTGGTCTCGAACTCCCGACCTCAGGTGATCTGCCCACCTCGGTCTCCCACAGTGCTAGGATTACAGGTGAGAGCCACCGTGCCCGGCCTCCAGTTTCCATTTCTGTAGCCATCCAGTGTACTTATTTTCTTGAATTTTCCTTTCAGATATTTTATGCATATATAAGAAAAAATTCATATTCTCATTTTAGACCAATGCTAGTATACCATATATACTGTTTTGTACCTCCTTTTTCCACTTAGGTATCTTTCCCCATCAACATACCTTTCTGGTCATCATATTAACTATAGAATATTTCACTCTTACGTGTATATCAAAATGTAATTAACCAGCCCCTTTACTGGTTATTTAGCTTTTGTTTCAATCTTTTGCTGTTATCAACAAACCTTTAATGAATTACCATGTATGAATGGAATATGTACAGGGTATTTGTATATTCTAGATGTATCCTAGGAGTAGAGTTAATTGCTGGATCAAAGAGTATAATTTATCACTTACCATACATTTATACAAAGAATGTAATTTTTCATTTTGGTAGATACTGCCAAATTTCCTCTGTAAAGGCTGAACCAATTTACATTCTTGCCAGCAATGTAAGAAAATACATTTTTCTCACACCTTTGTCAACAGTTTTTTTTTTAATAACATTTTATTATGACAATTTTCAAGTATACTTGAAAGTAAAAGTAGTAGAAACAACTGTCACCCAGCTTCAACAATTACCAGTATATTATCAATCTTATTTCATCGACTTCTCCACTCCTTACCCATTACTAGTTTATCTTTTTTATGTAAAGCTTTATTAAAAAGTATACATTCATATAATTTACTCATTGTCAGTTTATAATTCAGTGATATTTAGTAAATTTATAGAGTTGTGCAACCATCACCGCAATCCAGTTTTTCATTTTCATTACCCCAGAAAGTTTTCTCATGCTCATTTGCAGTTAGGTCCCAGTGCCTACCCAGCCCAAGGCAACTACTGCTCTGCTTTCTATCTCTATAGAGTTGCTATTTCTAGACATTTTATATAAACAATGTCACATAATATGTAGTCTTTTGTATACTTTCACTTAGAGCAAGTGAAAGTATTTAAAAATAGTCTTGTGAAATCGTCATGTAAAATAGTCTTTTAAATGATTATTTTCCACTTAGAATAACGTTCTTGAGGTTCACCTATGTTATAGCATTTATCAGTAGCTCAATCCTTTTTGTGCTGCATAGATTCCAATATATGGGTATATTTACATTTTACTTATTTGGTACTTGATGGCTATTTATTACATCCAGTTCTGGGCTATGAACATTTGTGTATATGTCTTGTGTGGCCACATCTTTTCATTTCTCTTAGGTAGATACCTAGGCATAGAATTGTTAGATGTATGATTATGGTTAGAGTTTTGTAAAACTGCTACTCTATAACCAAAGCAACTGTACTTTTAAAATTCTAACCAGTTTTCTATAGTGGTTCCAGTTTCTTTACATCTTCACTAATACTTCTTACTATGTTTTTCATACTAACCATTCCAATGGTTATATAGTGGTATCTCAGTTTGGTTTTAATTTGCATTTCCTCAGTGCTGTCGTTGGTAAGCATCTTTTTGTGTGCTTTGCTATTTTATATTTTCTTTGGCAAAATCTACCAAAATTTTTGCCAATTTTTAAATTGTATTATTTGTCATCTTATTGAGTTCCAAGAATTCTTTATGTATTCTGGATATACATTCTTTATCAGATATGTGATTTGTAATTTGTCTCACTCTATATCTTGTCTTTCCATTTTCTCATTGGTGTCTCTTGAAGTTTATTGCTGGTTTTAAGAAATTTGGTTGTAATATGTTTTGTGTTATCTTCTTCATGTTTCTAGATTTTACGCTTCTTGGATCTGTGGGCTTATAATTCTTGTCAACTTTTGGAAATTTCTTCAAAAAACTTCTTTTAGAAACCACTATTATGTTTTCTTCAGGGATGCTACCTGAAGGGCAACAACAGCTGTCCTATAGCTTATTGACAGCTCTAGTTATTTTTTTGTCTTTCTCTTTTATTTTAAATCGTTTTCTTTTGCTATATTTTTGTTTACCCATTATAATATTATCTTCTATAATGTCAAATTTGCTGTTAATCCCATACAGTGTATTTTTCATTTCAGACATTATACTTTTATATGCAGAAGCTTGATGAAAGTCTTTTGTGTCTTCCATTTCTTGACTTAACATGGCTAATCTTTTTTCTGCCACTGGGATTCATAAACTATGGCACGCAGGCCAAATCCTAAAATAATATCTGGCAATCCAGTCTCTACCCTAAACCCAATATAATAGTACAAGAATTAGAAGCCAGTGGTGCACTTAAGATTATGGTAGCAACAGCAAAACCCATATTCAGTTTAACTTTTGACTGGTTTTACTCATATGCTCCACAATAAAGCCCTAACAAGAGAAAAAACATGCCTCTTTCTAGGCATAAATGCTGTTTACCTCTACTATGTTTTTTTATTTTTTAAATAATTTCAACTTTTAGTTTAGATTCCAGGAACATGTGTGATAGTTTGTGGCGTAGATATATTGTTGAGGTTTGGGATATGAATGATCCCATAACCCAGGTGGTAAGCATAGTAACCATTTGTGTGTGTGTGTGTGTGTGTGTGTGTGTGTGTGTGTGTGTGTGTGTGTGTCTCCTTTTTGGTGGCTGGGATGGAGTGCAATGGTGCAATCTTGGCTTACTGCAATCTCTGCCTCCCGGGTTCCAGCAATTCTCCTGCCTCAGCCTCCTGAAGAGCTGAGATTACATGTGCCTACCACCATGCCTGGCTAATTTTTCTATTTTCACCATGTTGGCCAGGCTGGTCTCAAACTCCTGATCTCAGGTGATCCACCTGCCTCTGTCTCCCAAAGTGCTGGGATTACAGGCCTGACCCACTGCACCCGGCCATTAGTTTTTAAATCCTATCCCTGCCTCACTAGTAGTCCCTCATATCTGTTGTACCATCTTTATGTCCATGAGTGCCAATGTTTATCTTCCACTTATAAACCAGAACATGTGGTATTTGCTTTTCTGCTTGTGTGTTAATTCATTTAGGATAATGGCCTTATATAATGAAGTCCAGCTTTCAAAAACCAGAAATTATAGACACATTAAAAAAAAGAGAGAGAGAGACCCACTATTAAGAGATAAAACAATCAGTAGAACCAGATCCAGATATAAAGGCTATAGTGGAAAAGACAGATAATATGTTTGAGCAGATTGGAAATTTCAGCACAGAGATGGAAACTTTAAGAAAGATTCAAATGGAAATTCTGGAAATACACACAGTAACATGAAGAATTGCTAAGGCCTTCAGATTCCTTGGTAGACTTGATGCAGCTAAAGAAAGAATGAATGAACCTTGAATGTAGATCATAGAAATACCCAAACTAGAAGGCAAGGAGAAAACAGAACAGAGTGTCTAAGAATTTAGGAAAATGTAAAATGGTATAACATATCTACTAGAATCTCAGAAGAAGAAAAAAATGAGGTGGAATAAATATAGACAAAATAATGGCCATGAATTTTCTTAAAATAATTAAAAGGATCCGACTACAGATCCAGAAACTAGAACCCAAGTAGGTGAAAGTAACCAGAAAATAACCCAAAGAAGAATGAAGACAATGTGTAGCAGACATCTCTTCAGAAATTGCAAGCCAGAACACAATGATGTGACAACTTTAAAGTGATAAAAGAAAAAGATTTATTAATTTTTTTTTTTTTTTGAGACTGAGTCTCCCTGTCTCCCAGGCTGGAGTGCAATGGTGCAATCTCGGCTCATTGCAACCTCTGCATCCCAGGTTCAAGCTATTCTCCTGTCTCAGCCTCCTGAGTAGCTAGGCCTACAGGCACGCAACACCAAGCTCAGCTAATTTTTCTGTTTTTAGTAGAGATGGGGTTTGGTCATGTTGGCCAGGCTGGTCTCAAACTTCTGACTTCAGGGGATCTGCTTGCCTCAGTCTCTGCTGGGATTACAGGCATGAGCTACCACACCCAGCCAAACTTTCAGTTTGAGAAAATACATTTCTAAAGTAAAAGATAGAAGTATCTAAACAAAACCGGAGATAATTCATTTCTGGCAGACCTGAACTACAGAAAATGTTAAAGGGAGCACCAGATTCTAGACAGAAATTAGAGTTGAAAATGGTAAAAACTGAAGGTAAATATCAAGTTGTTTTTCTTATTTTTAAACACTGTAAAACATAATTGATGGTCTAAAGCAGGGGTTGATAAAACAGCTTTTTTTTTTTTTTTTTTTTT
>NW_016107483.1:1065040-1092196 GCF_001604975.1 Cebus imitator | reverse complement strand
TTTTTTGGAGATGAGGTTTTGCCATGTTGGCCAGGCTGGTCTCGAACTCCTGACCTCAGGTGATCCACCTGCCTCAGCTTCTCAGAGTGCTGGGATTACAGGTGACAAAACGGCTTTTAAAAGGGCTAGATATCTATTTTAGACTCATGGACCCTAGTGTCTCTGTAACTACTCGACTTTGCTCTTGCAGCAAGAAAGCAGCCATAAACACTACATAAATTAATGGATAGGTTTTGTTGTAACACAATTTTATAGAAACTGGAAGGCAGCCTATGAGTGGTATTTTACAGATGCCAGGAATAAAGCAAAAATTGTAGTGAAATAGTATTGGGTTTGTAGCATATTTAAAATTGAATGACAAAAATATCACATAGGTTATTATAACTAAAGTGCCATAATATTATGTGAGGTTAGGCTGGGATTTTTAAAGACATATATATTTGTGAACCCTAGAGTAACCACTAAAAACAGGTGGATGTTTTAAGCCAAAGTGGACACAAAATGTAATCTTAAAACTGCTCAATCACAAAGATGGACGAAGAGAACAATCAATAGATAGAACAAACAAAACTATTAAAGATGATAGGTTTTAATCTAAACATATTAAAAATTACATAAAATTTGGCCAGGTACGGCAGCTCACACCTGTTCCCAGCACTTTGGAAGGCCAAGGTGGGCAGATCACATCAGGCCAGAAGTTTGAGACCAGCCTGGCCAACATGGTGAAACCCCATCTCTACTAAAAATACAAAAATTACCCAAGTGTGGTGGTACACACCTATAATCCCAGCTACTAGGGAGACTGAGGCACAAGAATCGCTTAGAACCCAGAAGACAGAGGTAGCAGTGTGCCGAGTCATGCCACAGCACTCCAGCCTGAGCAAGAAAGCAAGACTCTGTCTCAGAAAACAAAAAAAATTACGTAAAATTTAAATGGTCTATGCCTATTAAAGACAGGATTTTGGTTGATAGAAAAGCAAGGTCCAACTAGCAAATAACATATCCATGCTCCCCTGCCCTTTTTTAGGCAAACAGATACATTTTTCTATCCTGCTTTTTTAACTTAGTATTATATCTTGGAGATCACTCCATAGTGACACAGACTATTCCAGATTTATTTTTTACAATTTCTAGTATTCTATGAATTCTATTGTGTGGATGTAGCATAGTTTAGTCAATTTGTCCTCTACTGGTGGTATGTGTTTGAGTTATTTCCTATCTTTCCCTGTTGTAAATTGTGCTATGATTAATATCCTTTTGGATACCTCTTTTTGAATTTTTGCCAGATTTTGGGGGTACGTTCCTAGAATCTGGGTCAAAGGATGAACACATTGTAATGTTGCTAAATATGCCCAGTGTTCCATCCATAGGGCTTGTACCATTTTGCATTCCTGCCCACAAAATCTGGCCTTATTTATCTCTGACTTCATCACAATTTATTCTGTCAATCTTTTGATTTTTTTTTTTTTTTGACTAATAAATGAGAAATGGCATCTTGGTGTATTTTTAATTTGTATTTTTCTTATTGTGACTGAAGTGGATATCATTGTGTGCAAACATAATGTTAATTTAATTATAGAGGCTTTACAAAATATGATATTGTCTAGTCCCTTTTCATTGCTCATGTTTCATGGTTTTCCTTAGATATTCAACTTTGTAATGAAATTGCCTACCTCCAGAAAAACTTGGACATACTTTTACTGTATGTAAATTTGAAAATTAGTTAAGGAGAATTTAGCTCTTAACTTATTGAAGTATACACTTTGTATACTTTACCTTTCTCCAGTAAAATGAAATTGGAACACTAATGCTGAATGAATGCTAACTTAGACGTTACTGATGTGTTTTTGCTCTATTTTTTAAAAAGCTCAGATGAGATTTTTAAAAAATTTTTTTATTGTACTTTAGATTCTGGGGTACATGTGCAGATCATGCATGATTGTTGCGCAGGTACACACTGGCAATGTGGTTTGCTGCCTCCATCCCCCTATCACCTACATCTGGCATTTCTCCCCATGTTATCCCTCCCTGACCTCCCCACCCAACGCTGTCCCTCCCTTGGCCCCCACAACAGACCCCAGTGTGTGATGCTCCCCTCCCTGTGTCCATGTGTTCTCATTGTTCAGCACCTGCCTATGAGTGAGAACATGCAGTGTTTGATTTTCTGTTCTTGTTTCAGTTTGCTGAGAATGATGGTTTCCAGGTTCATCCATGTCCCTACGAAGGAAACAAACTCATCATTTTTTATGGCTGCATAGTAATCCATGGTGTATATGTGCCACATTTTCCTTGTCCAGTGTATCAACAATGGGCATTTGGGTTGGTTCCAGGTCTTTGCTATTGTAAACAGTGCCACTATGAACATACGCGTGCATGTGTCTTTATAACAGAATGATTTATAATCCTTTGGGTATATGCCCAGTAATGGGATTGCTGAGTCAAATGGAATTTCTATTTCTAGGTCCTTGAGGAATCGCCACACTGTCTTCCACAATGGTTGAACTAGTTTACATTCCCACCAACAGTGTAAAAGTGTTCCTATTTCTCCACATCTTCTCAAGCATTTGCTGTCTCCAGATTTGTTAATGATCACCATTCTAACTAGCGTGAGGTGGTATCTCAATGTGGTGTGATTTGCATTTCTGTAATAACCAGTGAGATGAGCATTTTTTCGTATGTCTCTTGGCCTCATTTATGTCTTCTTATGAAAGTGTCTATTCATATCCTTTGCCCACTTTTGAATGGGTTGTTTTTTTCGTGTAAATCTGTTTAAGTTCTTTTTAGATTCTGGATATTAGCCCTTTGTCAGATGGGTAGATTGCACAAATTTTTTCCCATTCTGTTGGTTGCCGGTTCACTCTAATGATTATTTCTTTTGCTATGCAGAAGCTCTGTAGTTTAATTAGGTCCCATTTGTCTATTTTTGCTTGTGTTGCCAATGCTTTTGGTGTTTTAGACATAAAGTCCTTGCTTATGCCTATGTCCTGAATGGTTTTGCCTAGGTTTTCTTCTAGGGTTTTCATGGTGTTAGGTCTTATGTTAAAGTCTTTAATCCATCTAGAGTTAATTTTAGTGTAAGGTGTCAGGAAGGGGTCCAGTTTCTGCTTTCTGCACACTGCCAGCCAGTTTTTCCAACACCATTTATTAAACAGGGAATCCTTTCCCCATTACTTGTTTTTGTCAGGTTTGTCCAAGATCAGATGATTGTAGATGTGTGGCATTGCCTCCAGAGCCTCTGTTCTGTTCCATTGTTATATATCTCTGTTTTGGTACCAGTACCAAGCTGTTTTGATTACTGTAACCTTGTAGTATAGTTTGAAATCAGGTAGTGTGATGCCTCCAGCTTCTTTTTGCTTAGGATTGTCTTGGCTATGTGGGCTCTCTCTTGGTTCCATATGAAGTTTAAGGTGGTTTTCTCCAGTTCTGTGAAGAAGGTCCTTGGTAGCTTGATGGGGATAGCATTGAATCTATAAATTACTTTGGGCAGTATGGCCATTTTCATGATATTGATTCTTCCTAACCATGAGCATGGAATGTTTCTCCATCTGTTTGTGTCCTCTCTTACTTCCTTGAGCAGTGGTTTGTAGTTCTCCTTGAAGAGGTCCTTTACATCCCTTGTTAGTTGTATTCCTAGGTATTTTATTCTCTTTGTAGCAATTGTGAATGGGAGTTCACTTTTGATTTGGCTCTCTGTTAGTCTGTTATTGGTGTATAGAAATGCTTGTGATTTCTGTACGTTGATTTTGTATCCTGAGACTTGGCCGAAGTTGCTTATCAGTTTAAGCAGATTTTGGGCTGAGATGATAGGGTCTCTAAATATATAATCATGTCATCTGCAAATAGAGACAATTTGACTTCCTCTTTTCCTAACTGAATATCCTTTTTTTTTTTCTTACATAATTGCTCTGGCTAGAACTTCCAATACTATATTGAATAGGAGTGGTGAAAGAGGGCATCCTTGTCTGATGCTGGATTTCAAAGGGAATGCTTCCAGTTTTTGATATGATATTGGCTGTAGGTTTTTCGTATATAGCTTTTATTGTTTTGAGATATGTTCCTTCTATACCTAGTTTATTGAGTTTTTAGCTTAAAGGGCTGTTGAATTTTGTCAAAGGCCTTCTCTGCATCTGTTGAGATAATCATGTGGTTTTTGTCTTTGGTTTTGTTTATGTGGTGGATTACGTTTATAGACTTGCATATGTTGAACCAGCCTTGCATCCCTGGAATGAAGCCTACTTGATCATGATGGATAAGCTTTCTGATGTGCTATTGCAACCGGTTTGCCAGTATTTTATTGAAGATTTTTGCATTGATGTTCATCATGGATGTTTTTCTTTTTCTGTTGAGTCTCTGCCGGGTTTTGGTATCAGGATGATTTTGGTCTCATAAAATGATGTGGAAAGGATTCTCTTTTTTTGTGTTGTTTGGAATAGTTTCAGACAGGATCACAGCGAATTTTACCAGACATACAAAGAGGAGCTGGTACCTCTTTGTAAATCTGGTAGAATTCACTGTGAACCTGTCTGGAACTGGTTGGTACTCTATTAATTGCTGTCTCAATTTCAGCCCTTGTTATTTGTCTGTTCAGTTTTCAACTTCTTCCTGGTTTAGGCTTGGGAGGGTGGAAGTATTCAGGAATTTATCCATTTCTTCCAGGTTTACTGATTTATGTGCATAAAGTTTGTAGTAATCTCTGATTGTAGTTTGTATTTCTGTGGAATCAGTGGTGATATCCCCTTTATCGATTTTTATTGCATCTATTTGATTCTTCTTTGTTCGGTCTATTTTGTTGACCTTTTCAAAAAACCAGCTCCTGGATTTATTGATTTTTTTGAAGGACTTTTTGTGTCTCTATTTCCTTCAGTTCTGCTCTGATCTTAGTTATTTCTTGCTTCTGCTAGCTTTTGAGTTTTTTTGATCTTGGTCCTCTTGCTCTTTCAATGTTGACAATAGGGTGTTGATTTTAGATCTTTCCTTGCTTCTCATGTGGGCATTTATTGCTATAATTTTCCCTATAGATACTGCTTTAAATATGTCCCAGAGATTCTGGTATGTTGTGTCTTCGTTCTTGTTGGTTTCAAAGATCATCTTTATTTCTGCCTTCATTTCATTGTTTATCCAGTCTACATTCAGGAGCCAGTTGTTCAATTTCCATGAAGCTGTGCAGTTCTGAGTTAGTTTCTTAATTCTGAGTTCTAATTTGATTGCACTGTGGTCTGAGAGACTGTTTGTTGTGATTTCCGTTCTTTTGCATTTGCTGAGGAGTGATTTACTTCCAATTATTTGGTCAATTTTATAGTAGGTGCAATGCAGTGCTGAGAAGAATGTATATTCTGTGGTTTTGGAATGGAGTTTTCTGTAGATGTCTATTAGGTCCGCCTGGTCCAAATCTGAGTTCAAGTCCTGGATATCCTTGTTAATTTTCTGTCTTGTTGATCTAATATTGACAGTAGAGTGTTTAAAGTCTCCCACTATTATTGTGTGGGAGTCTAAGTCTCTTTGTAGGTCGTTAAGAACTTACTTTATATACCTGGGTGCATCTGTATTGGGTATTTATATATTTAGGATCGTTAGCTCTTCTTGATGCATTGATCCTTTTACCATTATGTAATGCCCTTCTTTGTCTCTTTTGACTTTGTTCTTTAAAGTCCATTTTATCAGAGACTAGGATTGCAACACCTACTTTTTTTTTGCTCTCCATTTGCTTGATAAATCTTCTTCCATCCTTTTTTTTGAGCCTATGTGTGTCCTTGCACATGAGATGGGTTTCCTGAATACAGCACACCGATGGGTCTTGACTTTTTAATCCAATTTGCCAGTCTGTGTCTTTTGAATGGGGCATTTAGCCCATTTTCACTTAAGGTTAATATTGTTATGTGTGAATTTGATCCTGCCATTTGATGCTAGCTGGATGTTTTGCCTGTTAGTTGATGCATTTTTTTTTCATTGTGTCAATGGTCTTTACCATTTTGTACGTTTTTGGAGTTGCTAGTACTGGTTGCTCCTTTCCTTGTTTAGTGCTTCTTTCAGGAGCTCCTGTAAGGCAGGCCTGGTGGTTATGAAATCTCTCAGCAATTGCTTTTCCATAAAGGATTTTCTTTCTCCTTTGCTTATGAAGCTTAGTTTAGCTGGATATAAAATTCTAGGTTGAAAGTTATTTTCTTTAATGATGTTGAATATTGGCCCCCAGTCTCTTTTGGCTTGTAGGGTTTCTGTGGGGAGATCTGCTGTGAGTCTGATGGACTTTCCCTTTGTGGGTAACCCGACCTTTCTCTCTTGCTGCCCTTAGCATTTTTTCCTTCATTTCAACCCTGGTGAATCTGATGATTATATGCCTTGGGGTTGCTCTTCTTGAGGAATATCTTTGTGGTGTTCTCTGTATTTCCTGGACTTGAACTTTGGCCTGCCTTGCTAGGTTGGGGAAGTTCTCCTGGATAATATCCTGAAGAGTGTTTTCCAGCTTGGATTTATTCTCTCTGTCACATTCAGGTACACCTATCAAACACAGATTAGGTCTTTTCACATAATCCCATATTTCTTGGAAGCTTTGTTCATTTCTTTTCACTTTTTTGTCTATTCTTGTCTCCTCATTTTATTTCATTGAGTTGATCTTCAATCTCTGATATCCTTTGTTCTGCTTGCTTGATTCAGCTATTAAAACTTGTGTATGCTTTGCAAAGTTCTCATGCTGTGTTTTTCAGCTCCATCAAGTAGTTTATATTCTTCTCCAAGCTGTTTATTCTAGTTAGCATCTCATCTAACCTTTTTTCCAGGTTCTTAGTTTCTTTGCATTGGTTAGCACATGTTCTTTTAGCTCTGAGAAGTTTATTACCCACCTTCTGAAGCCTGTTTCTATGAATTCCTCAGATTCATTCTCCATCCATATTTGATCCCTAGCTGGTGAGGAGTTGTGTTCCTTTGGAGGAGGAGAGGTGTTCTGATTTGTGGTGTTTTCATCCTTTTTGCGCTGGTTTCTTCCCACCTTAATGGCTTTATCTACCTGTGGTCTTTGTAGTTGGTGACTTTCGGATGGGGTCTCTGAGTGGACATCCTTTTTATTGGTGATGAAGTTATTTCTTTCTGTTTCTTAGTTTTCCTTCTAGCAGTCAGGCCCCTCTGCTGCAGGACTGCTGGAGGTCCACTCCAGACACTCCTTGCCTGGGGATCACCCACAGGGACTGCAGAACAGTAAGGGTTGCTGCTGGTTTCTTCTGTTATCTTCGTCCCAGAAAGGTCCCTGCCAGATGTTGGTCTGAGCTCTCCTTAATGGGGTGTTTCTTTGTGTATACGGGGGTCAGGGAGAGCTGCTTAAGGAGACAGTCTGTCCTTTATAAGAGCTCAAGTGCTGTGCTGAGAGCTCTGTTTTTCTGTGCAGAGCTGCTAGGCAGGTACTTTTAAGTCTGCTGCAGTGGAACTCATAATCACCTCTTTTCCCAGGTGCTCTGTCCCAGGAAGGTCGGCTTTATTTATAAGTTCCTGTTGTGCTGCTGCCTTTTTTCATAGATGCCCTGCCCTGCAAGGAGTAGTTTAGTTACAGTCTGCCAGCAGAGGCATTGCTGAGCTGCTGCAGGCTCTGCCTAGCTGCTGTGTGAACTGCCTTGGTAGTGGCGGACTGCCTGGGTAGTGGTTGTCACCCTTCCCCTCACTGAGCTGAACTGTCCTGGTTCCAGCCACACTTGCTGCAGAGCGTTTCAGATTGCTTGTTTTGTGGGGGTGGTACCCACCGAGCCAGATTGCCTGGCTCCCTGTCTTTGACCTCCCATTTCAGTTGAATGGGTGGCTCTGTCTCACAGGCGTTCCAGGCGCCAGTTGAAATAGCCACCCAGATTTGTGTGAGTTTCTGTGCGCCAAGCTGGCACCGGCTGAAACTGCTGTGCTGAAAACTCGTGGCACCTTTTGGCCCAGGAATCTCCTGGTCTGTGGGCAGTGAAAATTTGTTTGGAAATGCGATGGGTACTCACCCTCTGCATTGTTCTTGCTGGGAACTGCACTCCGGAGCTGTTCTTATTCAGCCGTCTTAGATCTTCCCTGGAGATTATTTTTATTAGTACTTCAAATTGTCAAAATTCTTTAGCCTATATATTTATTGATTTGCATTTTAGACCTTTCTTTCCAATTCATTTTACATGTTATGGTAAATTATATTTTTCTGAATGTTTATACATTGCTCTTTATTAGTATTTTATAGTTTATTATAATTAGCTAGACACAGAATTCTTTTATTTATCTCTATTGGCATTTTCTGGGCTCTCCCAAATTGAATTCATGGATTTGAATTTTTTATCAGTTGTGAAAAATTCTTGTCTAGTTAATGTCATTGCCCCTTTTTTATTTCCCTTTTAGAACTATGATTAAACTTGTCTACTCCACCTCTGTCTTCCTTAACTCTTGCTTCTTGTGTTTTCCATTTCTTTGTCTTTCTGTAGGTACTCTGGATAATTTTTTTCGGTGTACCAATTTTTTTCAGGTATATCTAATCTTCCCTAAAATCTGCCTATTGACTTTTAATTTCAATAATTTTATTATTTCTAGAAGCATTTTGACTTGATAATTTTATCTTGTTCTTTATATTTTCAATGTTATGATTTCTTAAACTATATAATACCCATATTTTATATTCTATAAGATTTGACTAAGATTCTTCTGTTGGCCTTGTACATGGTGCTGTCTTTCCTTGTATGTTGTGGTTTTTATTGTTATTATCTTTATTATTTTTGTTTATATCGTGAGTTTGTATTTTCCTAGAATAAATTCATGTGTGGTAACTGGAGCCTGGATTGAAAGAATTTGCATTTGTTTCTGTCAGGTGCCTGGGGGACGTATTACTAGCTTGGGACCAATATTAGCTAAATTATTGGTTGGATAATTTTTTGACCATATAGGTATATGAACTCAGGTTACAACCTACATGAGATTTTCAAAGTTTTTTTTTTTTTTTTTTTTTTTTTTTTTTTTTTTTTTTTTTTTTTTTTTTTTTTTTTTTTTTTTAATTTTTCTACTTTGCTCCAGGTTCACACTGGCAGTTTTCTTTCCAGTCTAGAAATGTAGGAAGAATATACTGGTATAGCTATTTGAATTTTTAGTCAAGGAAATCTGTTTTATCCAGCATTTTAATTGTTTTCAGAGGGAGAATCATTCAAGGTACCTAGTGATTCATACTATGGAAAATACAATGTACAGTTTATTTCAGTAGTCTCCTCTCATCTGTGGATTCACTTTCTGCAGTTTGTTACCCATAGTCAACCATGGTCCAAATATATTAAATACAGTATTCCAGAAGTAATACATTTTAAAATTGTAGACCATTCTGAGTAGCATTATGAAATCTTACACCATCCCAATTAGGATGTGAATTATCCCGTTGTTCAGTGTATCCACACTGTATATGCTATCTGCCCATTAGTCATTTAGTAGCCCTCTGGTTTATCAGATCAACTATCATGAATATCACAGTGCTTGTGCTCAAGTAACCCTTTTTTACTTAATATGGCCCCAGAGCCAAGAGTAGTGATACTGGTAATTCATATATGCCAAAGAGAAACTGTAAAGTGCTTCAATTGAAAAGGTGAAAGTTCTCAACTTAAGAAAAAAAAATTGTAAACTGAGGTTGCTAAAATCTCACAGTAATAACAAATTTCCTATCTCTGAAATTATGAGGGCCAAAGAAATTCATGCTAGCTAGTCACCCCTCAAACTTCAAAATTTAAAGCCACAGGGTGCATGTTTAAGGTGCTTAGTTAAGATGGAAAAGGCATTAAACTTGTGCGTGGGAGACATGAACAAAACATGTTCAAATTGATGGAAATTGGGTTAGTTACTATCCAAGGTTTCAGGAATTGAGTGGGAGGGAAGGAGTCTGGTAATGTATCCCCTGAGGATAAGTGAGCACTAGTATATATAGGAATAAAACTGTTAACTTTTTCCTCCCTCATTAAAAATGTTACTGAAGAAAATATTTTGAAGTGTATTAGAATGGTTGAGTATGTCAACGTTACCCACAATCACATGCGCTTTGTTACTGTTAAGTAGGACTGAATAGAAACTTTTGTAAGGTACTAAAGCTTCAGTTAGTATATACAGAAAAAGTTCTTAAAAGTTGAGCATTTTAAATAACATGTGGGTAATAAAAGTTTATTATATTATTGTTTGATTCATGTAGAGTAGACCTAATTTTCCTTTACTTAAGTTGGTAAGTGGATTTCTTTTATTTGGATAGTTAAGTGTCATATTTAGTGGAATTTTCCTATGGTAAATAAATGCACAAATCTACTTTCCTGTATTTTAGTGTAAAAATTACTAATATGCTACAGAAATCCAAAAAAGAATAATAATTCTGTTTATCATTATCAAACACTCTATGTCTATCTGTGTATCTTAGGGAGGTCTGGTAACTTATCACCATTTGTAATACAGTCATGTGCCACAGAACAACGTTTTGGTCAATGACTGACCACATATAAGACAGTGGTCCCATAAGATTATAATACTGTACTTTTACTGTACCTTTTCTTTATTTAGGTACATTTAGGTAACACAAATACTTAACATTGTGTTACAGTTGCATATAACAGTCAGTATAATAATGTGATACAAGAGCAATAGGCTATATACCATATAGCTTAGATGTATGGTAGGCTACACCAGCTAGGTTTGTATAAGCACTCTATGATGTTTGCACAGTGACACAATTGTCTAAGGATGCATTTCTCAAATGTATCCCTTTCAGTAAGCGATGCATAACTGCATGGGGGAAAATAATGGTCTGAATTCCTAGCATCCAAATGGTAGAATATAGTTCGCTTCATAAATAGGGACTTTATTAGTACTCTAGTTAGTTAGCTTGCATAGCAAATAGGAACATACTGATTTGATAAAAGGCAAATAAGTATGATTATGTAACATAGTTTTTTTTTTTTTCTAATTCAGAAGGCATATCATTTAGCATGTATTTGTCTTACCACAAATTATGTTTGTCTGTATATATAGTTGATCCTTCAACAATGCAGGGGTCAGGGTGCTGACCACCCTCCCCCAGAATTTAACTACTAATAGCCTGCTATTGGTAGGGAGCCTTCCAATAATATAAATAGTTGCCGCACACACATTTTGTATGTTACATGTATAATACACTAAATTCTTATAATAAAGGAAGCTAG
Source organism: Cebus imitator (assembly GCF_001604975.1). Classification (NCBI taxonomy): domain Eukaryota; kingdom Metazoa; phylum Chordata; class Mammalia; order Primates; family Cebidae; genus Cebus; species Cebus imitator. Next base: position 1,081,040 of record NW_016107483.1, on the reverse strand, counting down.
AGAAAAAGTGTTATAAGAAAACCATAAAGAAAATAATTCACTATTCATTAATTGAATAGTGAATATATTGTTGTTTTCATGTTGAATATGCTGAGGAAGAGGAAGAGGAGGGTTTGATATTGCTGTCTCAGGGTTATCAGAAGTCAAAGAGTTTGTTTATAAGTGGACCCACACAGTTTAAACCTGTGTTGTTCAAGGGTGAACTGTAAATCATTCTGTTTGGGATTATTGTGGATACTTATTTCAGTTTAGGTAAATGAACTGTACATAACATAATTTGGACCAAAAATTTTTAATAATAAATGCATAAACTATTAATATATTAAACATGGTAAAAAACATATTAAACATATATTTACTGTAAAAACATATTAAACATGTTCAACATGAAAAACTGATAAATATTATGATACAATAATAAATTTTTGGAAAGAAATCTTTTGATGACTTTAATCAGATATTTTAAAAATCTTCACAATTTAAGAAGAGTTAGCCTGTTATATTTCAACAAAATTGACATACGCATAGCGGAGCAGAACAAACCTCTGAAGATCTTGTGTTTCTTACAGATTGTTGAAGAAAATTTGGATGGTGATGTTAATAATAATGGTAGTACTATATTTTTAAGCAGCTAATATCTATAGCACTAAGTGCCAGGAATTATGCCAAGTGCTTTTCAAGAGGTGGTTACTATTATTACTTGTGTTTTATAAATAAAGAAACTGAAGCACTGAGATATTAAGTAACTTGCCCAGGGTTACTCATCAGTTAAGTAGTGGAGTTGAGATTCAAACCCGAACAGCTAGAACATGTGTCTGTAAATGACCAGATAGTAAATATTATAGGTCTTTGTTGTCACTACTCAACTCTACCACTGTGGTATAAATGCAGCCATAGTGAATATGTAAACAAATGGATATGACCCTGTTCCGATAATACCTTATATATTGGCACTGATCATGGAATCTCATGTAAATTTCACCTGCCATGAAATATGATTCTTTTGACTTAAAAAAATATAAATATGGCTAACCATTCTTAGCTCATGTAATGTACAAACACTGGCCTTCCTTGGGCCAGGTTTGGCCTATGGGCAGTAGTTTACCAGCCTTATTGTAGGCTGTTACTTATATTTTGGGTTTCTACTTTGTACTGTTTTGGACTCATTCACTCTGCACCTTACAGAGTTTTCCTCCATAGGAGGGCTATACAAGTTGATCTCTAAACATTTAGTTGATCATTTATATAGTCAGTAGGAAATCCAACAGGTTGGAAACGAGAGGTATTACTTCTGCATGTATTCCAGATTCTTATAGTAATTTCAGCCTTTTCTTACTTCGTAAATACTTGACTTCCTTAAAGCTTCCTCTAAGGAAAAAGTAGCTAAACCATGTGTTCTGCCTTTATTCAGTCATTTTGCATGTGTTTTTTCTCTTTTTACTATCATTATCATGGAATTGGACCATGTTATTTAGTAAGTGGTAGTGGGGCATGCGCACTACCATCTGTGCTTTAGATGGTACAATCCAAACAGCAGTCTGTAAAGTCCGTAAGTAGTGGGTTCATTTCTGTGTTTTAGGAAGATAATAACTGCTGTGTTGAAGGTTGATTTTAAGCAAGTATGGAATGTCAAGAGTGGAGGTCCTGTAGATGTTTAAAGATGAGATAGATGTAAATTAGTGCTTTGTTAATAGGAATAGAGAAGATTCCAGAGGTACTTTTTGTTGGGCTTGTTTCATACTTATTATTAGTAAAATGAATAATTACAAAAAGGATTAATAACAAAAAATAATTATTCCTTTCATTCCTGACCCCTAGTTCTTATTTATCCTTTGCAGAGTCAGTTGATTTTACTAGTTTGTTGGATATCCCGCTAGATAGTCTGACATTGTACAAACTTTATGTATTGGTGTACATGTTACCTCCATCCCCCAACCCCTTACCTCCATTCCCATTTACACAAAGATAATATAATGACTATATGTCTCTATGTCTTTGCTTAACAATATATCTTGGATTTTTTAATCTATTCATATAGACGGAGCTATATTCTCACTAATGTGACATTAATATTTGTATTATATTTCATTGTATGGATATATTTTTGTAGTACCCTATGGTATACATTTAGAGTATTTCCAGTTTTTTGCTACTATAAACCATTTGTAATATATATTGTTTATGTTTTTGAACTTATATTTGTATATTTAGAGGATGAAATTTCTAAAAAAATCCACTCGCATTTCTTTTCTGCGAAATATTCTCTTGCAGTTTTCTCCTGGGTTATTGACTTTTTTTTTTTTTTTTTNTTGTTACCCAGGCTGGAGTGCAATGGCGCGATCTCGGCTCACCGCAACCTCCGCCTCCTGGGTTCTTTTTTTTTTTTTTTTTTTTTACCTAACTTGTAGAAGCATTTAAATTAAGGAAATCATCAAAGAATCCTCAGTGTATCAGTTTGCTTTTGACTGGTTTTAAGTTTTTGGTCTGTTGATAATAAGATTTTGTAGTAGTCAGATTTAAAAAAACATCAGGTTATGGGGTATGGTAATTGTGCTATATTTGTAAGTGCATGAAATATTAGGTCTTATAGTTTTAAAGCATATATAATACCTATGTTACATATTATAATTTTAGTCTTTATTAGTGATTTGATTAAAAGCAAAAACCATTTACTAAAAAAAAACAACTTCAGGTATTCACACTTGAGGATCTGCTACATGAATTAAAAGATTTAGAGGTTACTTGTTAACCTGTACTACTTTGGATTGCTAAATAAATAATTTTATAATTTTTCATGCTCATATTAGGAAATCATGTTCCTTTCGTTATGAACTCATAAATTATTAAAAGCACATAAAGTATTTAGTAACAGTATTTTTCAAATAATTTATTTAAAAAGGAGGAACTACAGAATTTGAGCAATCCTGTTATGAGTGGGATAATCAAGGTAAGCCTAGTGTGAGGAACCACATGTCATTTATTAGATATAGTTGTTAGTATATGCTATAATATAAACGTTGGCCTAGAATTTTATGGTGATTCTCTAACTTTTCTTATGTTTTTATGTTAATTTTATTCAACTCTTATATCACCCTGAAAAAAAATGAGATTTTGGATTTTCTCTGGAGTCCCATTATATTAGGGTGAAGCCGGACTTAATGTTTTCATTTTAGATCATCCTTCCATGTATAGCTATCATCATTGTGACTTTGTATGTCATTAAATTTTATTGCATTGTGGTCATTTGTAGGCATGAGTAGTATAATTGTTTCATTCTGTAGTTCTAAAACTTAAATATATTTGTTTGTATTCTCCTTGAAGGCACTTCTTTTAAAGTCTTACAGAAAATATAATGTGAATTCTAGTGATGAGTACAATTTTTTTAAATCAAAAATTTTTAAGTCAAATATTTGATATTAGATAGCTGTTACTATTTGATAATCTTGTAATTGGAGCAAAACTCAAGCAATGAAAGTTACTTGCTTATTCTTTCTAGGAGTTTCTTTGAGTTGCTGCTGTTCTTTGGAAGAGATGAGTTTTATGAAGAGCCCTTAAAGGATATTCTTGGATCATTCCAGGTAAAAAAACAGTTTACTACTTCACATTTTGTCTACATTTAAAATATGCCATTATGCTCCCCCTAAATATAGCTTATTGGTTATTTATTGCTTATAAGTTTTTAATGGTTGCTAAGATACCAATGTTTAAGGTCCTATTATTACTGGCAGATAAGAAAACTCTTAAAATTAATTTTTAACTGTATTCCCAAGCAGTTTGTAGCTGGAATTCCTGTTTCACATTTGCTAGAAAAGAGCCTCCTACAACCCTTGTAGATTTCTAGAACTTAGCCCTGGTGAAAAATAATTCTTCTTTGCCAGACTTGAAGCAGGCTGTCTATCCCATGCTAGTTTTCCTTTGGCTGTACTTGATTTTTTCTCTCTCATAATAGGGTTGCCAAGCTAGGAGGCAGAAATTTATTTATTTTTTTTGAGAGGGGGCACTTGGTATAGGAGAGAAGAGAGTAAATTCAGATGGGAATGACAAAAGATTCAAGATCTCTCCTGTAGGTGAAATAACATTTGATCACTCTACCACTTATTGGGAGGGAACCTTGACCCACTCGGTGAAGTAAAGGAAGATGTACTTTGAGCTCCCCTTAGGGGTTAAGTGTCTCTGACCACCCATTTAGAACTGAAATATACAGACAACATATTTTATATTTGTTACCATGGTGTTAAAAGAAAGGCTTATGGACAACCAGTACTGCTGTATTAGGTATATTATATTGAACATTCTACTTTAACCATTCTTACATCCAGCAAAAGAGGGAAAAAAAACCTATCATGGAACTTAACGTTCCAATTAGAGTGTATATTCAAGTATTTAAAACTTAAAATTTTCCATTCCATTTTTCTTTTGACACTTGTATTCTTGGTGATTCATTCATAAACTTTTACTCTGAGTCCTTACAGTGCTGTGCACTAAGGTCTGAGAAAAACAGTAGTAAGCACAACAGAAAAATCCTTCTATTGTGGAGTTATTAATAATTCTGGTATTGGGACGGAAAGACAATAAATCAAACCTTTATAAATGAAAAATATTTTAGAAAGTGACAGGTTCCTTAGAGAAAAATAAGAGGGGGACAGGGATAGTGCTAGCATGGTGGTATTGGGGAAGGATATTTCAGTATGAAATGGGGAGGTGAGGAAATAACTCATAGAGATGTTGGTTGACCAGTGATAATGGGAACCACTGAAATGTTTGGAATACATGAGGGACAGTATTAAACTTCTATTTTAAATGTATGAAAAACATAACATTTGTGAAGGGATATATCCTTTATTTTTTTCCCTTGAAAGAAGGGTGCCCATTCAGTTATGAAAATAATAAGTTTCTCAAGGAAAAGTTAACAGTTTTGCATACTTTTCTATCTCCTTCTCTGATCCTTTGACAGTCTCTAATTCTGGCTGATTCTAAGCCTATCCACTAACCATCCCCACCCCCGACCTTTAAAAAAAAAAACAAAACTGCCATTTCTACCACTTTTGTGGCAGAATTTCCTTGAGCCTCTAACTCCTAACGTCTAGGAGAGGTTTCACCTTTTGCTCCCATGTTACCTTTACCTGGAGAAACAGCCTTCATTTGCTGAACTGAGCTTCTCCTGTAGGTGCTTCCCAGGCCTGTGCCCTTAGGAACGAAAGGGCCACATGTAGTCCATCATGTATATCTCCCTAAAACCTTTTATTTTTCAAGCTTATGAATTCTCCAGGCTTTTGACTGACATTGATAATACAGTGACCAATTCAGTAACAACCACAAATGTCACCTTTTGAAATATTAAAAATATGTTATTGTATTGGTGCAAGTGCACCCTAGCTCCCCAAGTGGTTCATCTCTATACATCTTTCATACAGATTCATACCAGCATAAGAGGGTGTTCTTTCTCTTCTCCCATAAGTAGGACAAACACAGTGCTACTCATATTTTAATGTACATAAAGATCATCTGGGGATCTTGTTAAAATTTAGATTGTGATTGCGTAGTTGTGGGAGGGGGGCTGCTAGTCTGCATTTCTGATAAGCTCCAAGGTGATAGTGATGCTGCTAGCCCCTGAACCACACTTTGAATACCAAGGTATTCTTTGTTGGATTTGAGTTAACTTCTGTTTCCCACCCTGTATTTCAGCTATGAGTTTTGCTTCTAGCTTTGCTATTTACACTGTGCCGTCTTGGGCCAATTTCATAATTTCTGTATCAGTTTCTTTATTTGTAAAATGAGGGCAATAACTGTACTTGCTGCATAGTCATTTTATGGGTTAAATGAGTAAAGTGCCATAATTCTTGGCAAAATGATCGTGTCACTGTTTTTAAGGCAGGCAGTAGAGTTTGTCTGGTGAAGGACATGGGTTCTCCAGTCTTACTACCTGTGTTTTTATTTTTACAATAATTACAAAACGAAGCTCTTAGATTTATTATTTTCTTCCATAAATTTCTGATATCCCAAAATCTGAGTTCAAGTAAAAATTTTTAACTCCTTACCTACTGACTATAATTTTTTCTCCCTATTATTTCTACAAGAAACTTCATTCTTAGAGCCAAACATTCCATTTACTGGCTTCTAAAAGTTATCTTTCTTAGCCTTTTGCTTCCAATAATTTTTGTTTACATTTCTCATGTGATACACCTGCCTCATCATCATCATCATTAGATCTAGCAGTTTTCAAGAGTCCCAATAAAATGACAAAAATAATGTAAAACGAGGGAAAATAATAATGATAAATGCTGGAAATTAGGATGGGGCTTTATGTCAGTTGCTCAGGGATGAAACCAGATTGAAGGATGGGCCAAACAATACTTGATTGACTGAATGTTATGAAATAGGGAAATGTGTGAGAAAGGAAAAGATAATATGTGTGTGTGTGTGTGTGTGTGTGTGTGTGTGTGTGTGTGTGTATATATATATATGCCTTTTCATGTGAGCATTCTTCATTGAGAGAATGAAGGTATGACCCAAACTAAATGCAGCCAGCCCCAATACCCAAAGGTAAGAAAGTCTTACAAGAGAGGCGTGGTTGTCTTTCACTGAAGCTTCCTCTTTACTTTCTGATAGGCCATGATCTAACAAATTAAACTGTAGTACATATAAACTTCCTCCTTCTCTCTTTGTTTGGGCATGAAGGATTTGACAGAGACTATTCACCTGCTAGTAAAACAGTTCTCTGTTCTAGATGTTGTACATAAAGATGACTAAAGAGGATAAATACTTCAGTTATCATCAGTTAAAAATGGAAAGATAAGAGGTGAAAAAAAACCACTTTTCTTAAAGGATCTCTTTTGTTTTTGCCAATGTTGAGTTCCAAATATTTTCCATGAAATTAAGTGAAATTTCAAAGAAGGGACAACCACAAAGAACATGTAGAGGTAAAGTATTATAGAGAGATGGAACTATTAAAAGTACAGTGAAGGCAATTAGCAGATTACCTCCAGCAAAAACCAAATTAATGAAGGAAATAATCTCTAAACCATAATTTAATTTACAACTCATAACTACTTGCAGATATATCTTGATTATACTTTTTAATTTTGGGGATAAAGGAAAGTTCTTGCAAATGTAGGAATCATGTAGGTAGAATAAACAGGATTCCTACAAAGGAAAAAATCAAATTAGGCCAGCAATAAAATTCTCCATAGTAATAAATGCCAGCATAAATAATGTCTCGAGATTTTTAAGGGGAAACATATGATTTAATAATACAGCTGTCGAGCCCTATAGTTTATAAGATAGGGCAACAGAAATAAATAGTTCCAATACTTGGAAACAAACCAATGACAGGTATTTTATCAGGACAATGAAGTAGTATGCCAGGTGATCAAAATAAAGATTTACAAATGGGGTCATTATAGAATAAAAGAAATAAGAGTGACCTGAGGAAAAAGTAAGGCATTTTTATTATGGCTATCATGAAGAAGCCATTAATGTCAGATGATTCCGGAAAAGTAAAATAGAAACTGTAAAAAACACACACACAATAATCCAGAACTAAAATCTCAGATTATGGTATTGATTGGATGGAGATAAGGAAGACAGAGAAGGATCAAATGTATTCTTGGGCATCTATGTGGAAATAACTACAGAGTGGTGACATTGTGTTAAGTAAGCAGTGATTATATAAGGGGAAGAGCAGCATATAGAAAGATGTCAAGTTTCATTCTAGACACACTGAGCTTTAAATGTCATTGGAACGTCCAAGTACTACTGCCCAATAGATGGTTAGGTTTTTTTTAAGAACATTTGCTACTTTTATAAATTAAGAGAAACATAGATGTTTTTATTTATTTATTTTTTAATAATAAGGGGAAAAAGCAACTGTGGGGTAGTAACTGAAATGCCAACTAAACTAGTAATCTAAAAATCTTACTACCAAAGCTCTGCAAATGTTTTAATGAGCCTGGCCTGACCTTGGGGAAAATTCTATCCTTATCCCTTGGAGCCAGTATATAAGTCACAAAGATCTTTTTTGTTCAGGCTAGAAGTAGGCCTTAGTTAAGCCTTCTTTCCCTGGGACACAACCTGTTTTTTATTTTGCTTTTCCTTTGGGTCAGTCAGGAAAGAGAGTTAGGACTTGGTAAGGGATACTATTTCCCAAGCAGGAGGCTCAAGGCTATCTCACTGTAGTAGCACCATAGCCGAAGTGGAAAAAATCAAAGGAGCCAGCCACAATAAAGGAGTTGAAAAGCCCACCCAGCTTACTGGGGCAAGTGTTGATCTCCCCTAATAATAGTGTATAGTCATCATAAACCAGCAAACCTGCCAGATTTTATTATTTTTAGCTAAGATGAAGGTGTTTAGAGCTACTGACTTTCCACTAAAACTTCACAACCTGGACCATGACCCTTCTCTGGAGTACTTGGAATAAGTTTCCCAAAGATTTAATTTGGGAAAGTCCTAATCTTGGTATTCAAAACAGCCTTTGTAGTACTAGCTAAAAGGCTTTTAAAGAAAACAACCATATCAGCTTAACAGCAAGGCATTTTGTGAGGAGAATTTTCAAAACTGTGCTGCCATATTTTCGGCTCAGATAGCTCTCTTCTGGGTCTACTCAACTACACGTGACTTTTCACCGCTAAGTTTTTCCACCATTACTTACAAAGCACTAATCCCCATGTATTTTATTTGTGGTTAGATCCAGTGGGTGGAGACTGATTATAATTCTTGTGTCTCCAGTACTTAGTAGTGTTAATCCCTTAGTACGATATAAATATTTGCCAAACAAATGAAAGATAAGTAGATCCACAGTCATTTCTGAAGTTTAGGCATGCCTCTCTTTTTTAAAAAATTTCTTTTAGTGATCTATCATCATTTGTGAAGTTTAAAAACAAAAAATACTTCCAGTTCTGGTATACAAGTACAAAACATGTAGTTTTGTTACATAGGTAGACATGTGCCATGGAGGTTTGCTGCACCTATCAACCCATCATCTAGGTTTTAAGCCCCGCATGCATTAGGTATTTGTCCTAATGCTCTCTTCCCTCGCCACCCCCAAACCCCGACTGTCCCAGGTGTGTGATGCACCCCTTCCTGTGTCCGTGTGTTCTCACTGTTCAACTCCCACTTATGAGTGAGAACATGTGGTGTTTGGTTTTCTGTTCCTGTGTTAGTTTACTGAGGATGATGGCTTCCAGCTTCATCCATGTCCCTGCAAAGGACATGAACTCATTCCTTTTTATGGCTGCATAGTATTCCTTGGTGTATGTACCACAGTTTCTTTATGCAATCTATCATTAATGGGCATTTGGGTTGTTCCATGTCTTTGCTATTGTAAAATAGTGCTGCAGTAAACATACGTGTGCATGTGTCTTTATAGTAGAATGATTTATATTCCTTTGGGTATATACCCTAGTAATGGGATTGCTGGGTCAATTGGTATTTCTGGTTCTAGATCGTTAAGGAATCGCCCCACTGTCTTCCACAGTGGTTGAATTTACATTCCCACCAACAGTGTAAAAGCGTTCCTATTTCTCCACAGCCTTGCCAGCATCTGTTGTTTCTTGACTTTTCAATAATTGCTGTTCTAACTGGCATGAGATAGTATCTGATTGTGGTTTTGATTTGCATTTCTCTGATGATCAGTGATGTTGAAATTTTTTTCATATGTTTGTTGGCTGCAAAAATGTCCCAAGAGCTTAAAAAAAAAAAAGACATATAAATGGCTAGAGGTATATGAAAAATGCTCATTACTAATCATCAGAAAAAATCAAATAAAGACTACAGTGAGATATCATCTCACACCTGTTAGAATGGCTATTACAAAAAACAGAAGATGTAACAAGTGTTGGTGAGGATGTACAGAAAAGGGAACTTTTCTACCCTGTTGATGGGAATGTAAGTTAGTAAAGCTATTATGGAAAATAGTATGGATTTTCTTCAAAAAAACTAAAAACAGAGCTACCATATAATCCAGCAATCCCACTACTGGGTATGTATTTAAAAAAGAGGTATCTACCACTACTGGGTATATATTAAAAAAAGAGATACCTCTTTGACATATCATTATGTCAAAGAGATACCTGCATTCCTGTGTTTATTGCAGCATTGGAATCAATCTGTGTCTATCAATAAATGAATGGATATTTTAAAATATGGTATGAGATATGTGTATGTGTGTGTGTCAATTAGAAATAAAAAAGATTGGAGCAATAGGGGCCATTGTGTATATCAATGGAATTGCTGGTTGGCAAGTTTCAATTTAGAGTAGGTGAATGGGAGAATTCCTAAAAGTCAGAATTAGGAATGCGTGTATATATCCATAGTGGTGGATTGTTTTTTGTTTTTTTTTTTAGAAAAGTAGGTTAATTTTTTTAAAGAAAAGTTAACATCCTTCCTTAACCACTTTGTATAAAACAGTACCTCCTGTAACACGAAATAGGTGTATTGTCTAAAACCGTTTATTTCATAGTCCCTTTATTACCACCTTGCAAAGTCAGATGGAGGATGAATCGGTAAATGTATTGGTGGTATGAAAACATCAAACATTTACTTGTAGAGTTTATTTTGACAACATGCAGAAAAAGATGAAAGTTGAAATATGCTCAACTGTGAGAAAAAGTATAAGGGAAAATATTTCACTATCTATGAAAGAAACATATTTGATAAATGTGCCATACATTTAGCATTGGGAGAGGGAAGGACTGTTAAAGTTTCAGATTCTGAAATCACATCATGATGATTGTATTTCTTACATAACTTTTGGGTAGCAATGGGTAAAGCTTTGATGTTTTGCCATTGGCTTTTATCTATTTGAAATGGTTAATCCTGTTTAATAATTCTTATATATAACTACCTCAAAAAGATTTTCACTTTGTGTTTTTTCAAAATAATCTTCTGTTTGAGAAAAAAAACCTTACTTCAATTCAGCTGTTGAACTTGTGTAATTATCTTGAAGAGGAACAAGAGACAGAGTTATTTCAAACATAAAATTTGTAATAAATAAACGAGACAGTTAAGCCAAAGGGATCAAGAGCAAGCTTCCAAAAGATAGGACTGTCAGTGTCAACAAATTGTATACATTTCAGGAAAGGCCAGTATACCCTGACATGGGAATAATGACATAGAACAGTCATTTCAGGAGAGGGTACATCCAACCATAAACAAAGATTGTGAGCATCTTGCAGTCTAGTATTGTCAAGAGTAGGCATGTAACTGCTTTTAAAAATCAGTCTCAGGATTAACACTTCAAAACTGGCTCTGAGAACACATCATTGAAGTATTCATTGTTCACTGAAAGATCATGTAGAGTGTCCTAATACATAACAGCTAGACCTTTCAGCATATTGGTGCTTGAAATAATTTATATTTTTCCAGATAAAATATAGAAAATGTAAGCTATAAGGAAGTGTACAGGGCATTAAGTTCAATCTCATTTTTAAATAAGTGATGAAACTAAGTACCAGAGAGATTCATTCATTAATCCATTAAACAACAATTATGGGAGACCAAGTAGCCTAGGCAGTTAACTGTCGCTTAGGCAATACTGTGACCTGTTCTCTGGACTGACTCCTATATTCTTTCTGCTAAATCAAGTTTTATATTTATTTCTTTGTATGCAAACTTTCGCTGAAAAAATCTTGCATGCGCCTTAATTCTGCTTCAGGGCCTATGTAGTGCAAGTTAGGATGATGACAGTAGTTGGAACAGTGATAATTAAGATGGTAGCCATATTAACTACCAACTAATTTTGAAAAATAACTGCTTTTAGTTGATGGTTTTACTGTAGTTATGATTGGCTTCCTCTTCAGATAAAACTGCTAATTAAAGTACATGTACATTTGTTACTTATCAAGTTTATTAAACAAGGAATCATTATTCATATTTTAAATATCATGTTTTAAAAGTCCCAAAAAGGATATCCTTAAATAGTTCAATGAGTACATAATTCTACTTATTTTTTAAAATCAAATAATGTAACTTATAAGCATTCACACATTTTTATAGTTTTGAGACAGAGTCATCTTAAAAATATTTTATCCAATTCCCTTATTTTACATATCTGAAATTAAGCCCCAACAGAGTTGAGGTTGATAGAAACAGAATGAGAGCCTAAGTCTTACTGTAAACCCAGCTATTCTAATTCTTTCTAGGCCATACTCCCTAATCTATTATAAATAATGATATGCTCATATGTTTACAGTAATGTATATGGCAAAAGAACAGGTTTAAATAAATGTTTTATTTATACTGCTCTCTTGAGAACTTCATGGTCTAAGATTTTAAAACCTGAAGACTGCCTTATTAGCGACGGGGAGGGATGAAGAAACTTTAGTTTGGTGATCTGAGTGGTAGCTGACAAAGGCCTACACTAGATTGGTAATTGTAGAAATGGCAAGGAAGAAGCAAATCAGGAGATGGTGAAGAAAACTGACATGATAATCAGTGGAAGACAAAGATGAGTTTTATATTCAGCCCCAAACACAAATATAAAAACAAATAATACCTAAGACCAGGAATCTCCAGACTTCTGATATATTATACAGTTTTTAAAATACAGTTTGAGCGCATATCCCCTTTATGTGTATGTTACTTAGGCACATGTACTCATACTATAAGTACATTTAAAAAGGCTAAAACTAAAATAATGTTTTAAATTCAAGAGTATAAAGTGACAGTAGTGTGATGCCATATTTTTGAAAAATTTTCAAAATTATTGTATCACAGTGATACAGTAATTCAATTTTAGCTTCAGTTTACTTTGATGTTTGATCATAAGTTAAAAGGATACTTTTGATAGAAAATTTTCTTTTCTGGGCATTAGGACAAATAAGTAATGCATGTGGGGCCTAAAACCTAGATGACAGGTTGATAGGTGCAGCAAACCACTATGGCACATGTATACCTATGTAACAAACCTGCATGTTCAGCACATGTTTCCCAGAACTTAAAGTAAAATAGAAAAGAAATAAGTAAAAAGAAACCAAAGATGAACAAAATAAAAAAGAAAGTTGTCTTTTCTGAATCATGATGCTTAGTTTAAAATGCCTTCTGTTAATTATGCAAAAGTGAAATTTGACTACCAAATTTGTATTCCTAAAGTCAATCTTTAATACAATCTTCTTTAATACTAACCACTTTTAACAATGAATTCAAAAGTCATTAAAATGCTTCAGTTGAAAATATTTTCAACAGAAAATTATTTTTTTAATGGCATAATAGAAGTATTATAGGTGACACACTGATTTTTGGCAACAGCAATCATAATGCAAACACTTCCAAATTCCAAATATTCATTTTAAATTATTTTCTTTGTAAGAACTTTCTATTGAAAAACAGTAACTTTTTTTCATTGTTATAACTGTCCCCTTTATTTTATATGGGCAAACTCAGAATGATAAATTTTTGAAATTATCAGGTAAATATTCCTCAGGAACTTACCATAAAAAAGAATGGCAAATTGGCCGGGCATGGTGGCTCACACCTGTAATCCCAGCACTTTGGGAGACTGAGGTGAGCAGATCACAAGATTGGAGATTGAGACTATCCTGGCTAACAGGGTGAAACCCCATCTCTACTAAAAATACAAAAAAAAAAAAAAAAAAAGACGTGGTGGCCCATACCTTTTGTGTCAGCTACTCGGGAGGCTGAGGCAGGAGAATCACTTGAACTCGGGAGGTGGAGGTTGCAGTGAGCCGAGATTGTGCCACTGCACTCCAGCCTGGGAGACAGAGCAAGACTCCATCTCAGAAAAAAAAAAAAAAGAATGGCAAATTAAACAGGATTGCCTTTTTGTAAAAGAAAATGTATAACATCCTTAAATTTTATAACTTTATGAACTGCTTTTCTATGAGATGACCAATGAAAGTATAAGATTTATGATTATTCTTATTTCAAAGTATTATAAAGACTACTGTATTTTGAAGATTATATTTTTATTATATTAACCATACTGAAGACCCTTTACATTTTTGTCTTAATTTGCTGCAGTAACTTGCTTATGAGTGAATTGGATGGGGGGTGGTCTGTGGCTTTACTCTGGAATTTTCATTTCATTCAGATTCCATAGTGCTTCCATTTACACAGATTTCCATACAACCCTATTCTGATTAAAAGGTTATTTATTATGAGGATGTATCTTCTCTGGCACACTTTTCCTTTCCTGTCTTGGTTTAAAAAGTAAGATATCAACAGTTAAGAGAGTAATGCAAGGCCTTCCTCTTACACAATAATGTACAGAAGAGTGGCCTAGTAGAAATTTTCAGTATAGCAGGAGAAGAAATTAAGTTTATTACGGATTAAGATAGCTAGTGGAAGTTTCTTGGGGAAAGTGGGTTTGTGGAAAGATAGGATTTAGATAGGCTTATGGAAGTAATTAGAGAATGACATGAGAAATGGCATAGGTAAGAAAAGACAACGTGAAGTTTGGAGATATGGAAGAGACCAGGCTGGAGAAAAGAATTCATGATGTGCAATAGGTGAATGAGTAGGTAGGTAAGTCCAGAAGGCCTTATATTTGAGATTAAAGTAAGACCTTTCTCTGATGATAAACTGCTGACGGGTCCAGACCAGTTATGTGGAATGGTATCTTTTGCTTTGATTGGACCAAAAGCTAGCTTACATTAGCTGAATTTTTGGGGCAGTAATCTGTATGTCTAGAGTAATTTGGGAGCTTGCTACCTTGCTTACCTTCGGAGGTTTCAGTTGATCATTGTTTTTACCTATAAAGCTGTTCCCAAAAATCATTAACAATGTTCCATGTATGTTAAATTCATGGCTGATCAATACCTTTATATTTACCTTATATTTAATGAATGCTCTTAACGTGCTGACATGTGGACATCAGAAATTAATTTCATGGCAAGGAAATTAGACGTCCTAAAATAAAATATTTATTCCAACTATTTAAAAAATACTAGAAGAAATAATAGTACCTAAGTAACATCTTTTGAGTGCTTACTACTAGGCACTGTCTCAAGCACTTTCCGATACTGTATAATATTACTTCATCCTCACAACAATCCTATGAAGTCGGTGTTTTAGTATCCATTTTGTAAAGGAAATGACTGATAGAGCACAGAGAGGTTAAGTAACTTGCCCATTGTGTAGGATTTTTGTTTGCTTGATTGCTTAATTTGGGACCAACCTTAAGTAACTTTTAGAAGATATTTATTTTCATAATGTTTGACTATAAATGATGTTTTGACTTATTTGACTGAATGATTCTTTATCTTAAAACTTGATTTATTCTACTATTTTGTTCTCTTATAAAACAAGTAAAACCTTTTGTATATTTTAACCAGGAATGCAATGTGGCATATAGAAATCACTTTATAATCTTAGCAAATAATGAACAAATAGGACAGTTTAGTAAAAGCCAAGTGTTTGTAGCCACTTTGAATATGTAGCCCTGATTCATCTAATAAGTAACATTTGTGAAGATATGTTTTTTAAATTCTGAAGCTTTGCTTTATAAATTCTACTAAGTTTTTAATATCTGAGAGATTTTGTGAGCACAGAATTAAATTCTGGCAATTGGTTGTGTTTCGATTGATGTACAATTAATAGCTTTTTTTGTTTTTTTTTAACATTGCCAGTTTCTACATCTAGTTTTTTTCTTAAGGCTTTAAGCTTTATTTGTACATTTTTTTTTAAAGAATACTTTTACTAGATATTCAGTTAATCTTTCAAAATTGTCAAGTTAAATACTCTGAACCATTTTAAAAAACAATACCTCGACCGGGCATGATGGCTCGTGTCTGTAATCCCAGCACTTTGCGAGTCTGAGGTGGGTGGATCACAAGGTCAGGAGATCTAGACCATCCTGGCTAACACGATGAAACCCCATCACTACAAAAAATTAGCCAAGTGTAGTGGCACGTCCCTTTAGTCCCAGCTACTCAGGAGGCTGAGACAGAAGAATCGCTTGAACCCAGGAGGCGGAGGTTGCAGTGAGCTGAGATTGCTGTACTGCACTCCAGCCTGGGGGATAGAGTGAGACTCCGTCTCAAAAAAA
>NW_016107483.1:1036154-1064760 GCF_001604975.1 Cebus imitator | reverse complement strand
AAAAAAAAAAAAAAAAAAAAAAAAAAAAAAAAAAAACCTAACAAAGTATATAATGAATCAAAAAGCATAATCAAACTAAACAAATCTTGTAAGTCTAAATCTACTAAATGAAATTTATAAATTCAGTAAATTAATGACAAGTCCAAGCATATTCTCTGAAATACATTTCAAGTATCTTTTTTAAAAAACCCAGAAAATATATGGACAAATTCACAGCTATTGCCCAATTTACCAGTACATCTTTATCTTAAATCTAAAGCAAAGTAGAGGTTGGATTTACTTACTATAGGTTAGATTTATTTATTTAACCTGTCATTTCTTTATCCCCAAAATGCAAATCTAATTATCCCATAAAGGGAAATAGAATCTCCATCTTCCAGCCTGCTGCCACAACTCAGATTATATGTTTGAGATCAAGACAGGAAACTTTTGTCTACCTGCCAACCAGAGACTACATTTAGAAGGCATCCCACACCCCCTGCCCCACCCTCTCTCTTTCTTGTCAGGCTCTTGCCTGCCATTAAGAGGAACTTTATGCGCCTTTATATAAATTTAACTGAACATTTAAGTTTCAGTTTTTGCAACCTGGTTCTTTTCCTAGAAATAATGTATCCCTTAGGTTTTTCCCTTAGGTTAAACATCATCCCTGTTTTAATGGGATTGTCTAAATCCAGTTACATGCATACTGTATAACCTTTGGCATTAAAGCCTATTTGTGTTCATGGGGTTTTGACACCCTACTTAAGTTACAATAGTAACCCTTTCTCTTTTATAATTTAATAGCTGGCCATCAGTCATTTTATTGACAATAATGATCAAGTTTAGTTATTAACCCCTTTAAATTCACAGAGACAAAATGATTTTTCTCTCCTAGGAATGCCAGAATCACCTCCGCAGATATGGAAATGTGAATCTGGAACTGGTGACTCGAATCATTAGAGATGGTGGCCCATGGGAAGATCCAGTGTTGCAAGCTGTCCTAAAAGCTCAGCCAGCATCTCAGGAGATAGGTACTTCAGGAGGTTCAAAATCAAACCAACATTTGTGAGAAGCAAATACACGTTCATTTACTAACTAGAGCAGTAATAGTGATTTTTCTTCATTTTATAATACTGAATAATGGAGTGATGTATTTTCACATGAAAAGTATTTGTTTTTCTAACCTGGCCCCAAGTGAATATTCTGACACCAGGTTTGGTACATTTATTTCTCATAATGGAAATTCTGAGTGGTAACACATCTACTAGATATTATTTATTTAAAAAGAGTATATTTTGTCACTTTAGTTATATTTTTTAAATCTGTTTAAGTAGGAACATCTTATTCTCTAAGAAACAAAAACTCTGCTTTTCATGAAAGCACATGGAATCTCCCTTCCCTTACACAGGAAACTCCATGAGGGCTGGAACTCTGAATTTTTGTCACTACTATTGCATATCCTATAGCTAGCCGAGTGCCTGGTATAGAGTAGATGCTTAATTTGCTGTTTGAATGAATGATCACATGATGAATGTATGATTGAGTAAGTGACTGAGTGAATACATTTGAATGCCAAATACTCTAGAGCAGTATTTCCCAAACTTTATGCATTAGAAGTTCTGTCTCATACCCATACTACCTGCATATTTCTTTGGTATCAACTCCTGTCCAATCTAATTTAACAGTGGTCCTTTGTAGGCCAAAATTTGCTTTCAAGGCAGGAGGCTTTGTCAACTGCTTTTAGTTAATTCTTTATAAAAATGTCCCACATATTATTCCTGAACCCCCAGAACATTTTGGATCACCAAAACTGTAGAATGTAAGCTCAGCAATAGTGAATAAGCATAGAAGTGTGGCAAACATTTAGAAGTGTGGAGAGAGCCTATGGAGTTCAGTTATGAGACAGCCAAGAGGAAAAAAACAAGACCTCCCAACCCTGGAAACAGTTAGACCTTGGTTTGGTGAGAAAGACACTTCATACCACATATTCTGTTGAGCAAGTTATTTCCATTAGTCACAAGTTAAGGGGTTAGGGTGAGTTGTGAATGCAGTTGAGTAGAGGAGGACCTGTGATGGAATGGGAGATGGAACAAGACTAGGAGGGTGGGGTTAAGGTACATGTGACAGTGTTATGAAGAACCCAAGGGATAAAAAGGACACTGGTGTTTGATGTGTGGATCTTGGAAAGGGATTTAAAAAAAAAAAAAAAAACTGAAAAGGGAGAGAGTTGGAGCTGAGGAAGAAGAGTTAGGTTACTAAAGAAGTATGAAGAGTCAAATATAGGAAAAGCAAGGATGACAGACTGGAGGAAATTATGAAGAGATTGCATGTGCCCAGAGTGGGAAGGAGCTAGACAAAGACAGAGCTTCAAGAGAAGCGAGGACAGGGGAGAAGAAAGTTTGAGATTTTAAGGGAGATTTAGGCTTCACTAACGTAAGATCTAGAATAAACCTGATGTTGGTTGGTCTGAGGGCTGATGGCCTTTTAGGCTGGGAATTACATTAAGATAAAAAATACTCCTTTGATACCTGTACTAGCACACCTCACACTTTGGGAAAAGCTGCTCTAGAGCCTCATTTATATGGATGACTTTTCTCTAGTTGGTGATCATTAGGTTAAAGACCAGACTGAAGTTTTCTCTGCATTAACTAGACACATCAACGTTTGCATAACATATATTGTAAACGGAATTGCAAGACATATGTTTAAGCCAAAATAAAACATTCATAAGCACTTTAGAGGCTACTAATTAAATATAAGTAATTAAAATACTTCTGGATTCAAAATCATACAAATATGGGTTCCAGTTCCTGCTCTGCCACTTAATTCTTTGTCCTTGGGCAAGTCATTTGACCTCTCTGAGACTCAGCTTTGCAATCTATAAAGCTAGTATCATAATACCCATCATAAGGTTGTTGTTAGGTCTAAATAAATTTATGTAGCTAATGGTGTTTATATATTTTAAAATTATGTAAAAATATTAGTAATTATCCTTAGTGATACATAAATGTATATTAATAAGCAGTCCTATTTGGCACTACTTTTGGATTAATTTTATCTTTAAATAAAATATTTTTCTTGTGATTCAACTTTTTCATTAATTCAGATTACATCTATAATGTGAACTAACATGGTTTTAATGTGACAGATAGGATTCAGCCTTTTAATCTTAAAGAAAATATTGAGCAGTAAGAAGATAAAGTATGTAATCTTAGACTAAAAAGACATCATAGACCCATGTTACTTGGAAACTATTTTAACATATTAATGAACTGAAAGAAGAAGATATTTTTCTTTTAAAAATTTTGTTTTTGTTATTTACTTTTTAGACTGAGAAGAAATCAACAAATATTTCTTGAGCACTGTTTTGGTGTCACTCATATTTTCCTTTTTCCAACCATATAACTGAATATTCTTTTCACAAATAAACTCCTACTAAGGAAAATGCTATTTCATTAACTAGTTAAATCTAATTAGAAACCATATTTTAGTGGTAAAGTTTCAAAGAACAAAGTTTGAGAGAATCTTTTCTTGAGAGTAATAGAGTCTGTTTTCTTTTTAATATAGTGAACAAATATTTAAGTTCTGAAAATCCACTGTTCTTTGAACTACGTGCCAGATACCTAATTGCTTGTGAACGCATACCCGAAGCAATGGCTCTTATTAAATCTTGTATAAATCACCCAGAAATCAGTAAAGACTTATACTTCCATCAAGCACTCTTCACATGTCTGTTTATGTCACCTGTAGAAGATCAGCTATTCCGGGAGGTATTGTTTGAGACTATTTTTGCCTATTACCATTTTAACCCTACCAAAAAAAAAAAATAGTAGCCCACTGTTGTTGTTAAATTCCTTTTACAGTAATGCCAAAGACTTAAGGATTACATTATCTAGATGTGTTTTCTTTTGGCACCATAACTTAAGGTCATGTTGAAAAATCTGATATTAACAAATGATGAAATCAATAAAATATACTCAATAAGTATTATTCACATTGCACTTTTGATGTGATGGAGAAGAGGTCAAAAAAAAAAAAAAAAAATAAAAACAAGCCAAAAGAAAAAAAAAAAAAAAAAAAAAAAAAAAACCCAAGAAGCATTATGATCTTGCAAATAAAGTACTAGAGGTAAAATGCTCGTGTTTATTTTGTTTCTTAAGGTGAAGTAATTAATCTTTTCCTAATGGATCGTATGTAACTATAGGTTATGGACATTAATGAGATTAAAAGTAGTCACTGTAAAATGTAGGTGCTGTACAATGAAACCATGAAAATATTTCTGTGCAAGTCATCATTGTCTTTGTAGAAGAAAACTAGAAATCTAAGCAATTTCTTTTGAATGTTTAAACATTTACTGCAACTAGCTTCTTAGATATTTTTAATGATATGAACTGATTTCTTTTTTCCTCTTACAGCATTTATTGAAAACTGATTGTAAGAGTGGAATTGATATCATCTGTAATGCTGAAAAAGAAGGCAAAACTATGTTAGCCTTGCAACTCTGTGAATCCTTTCTTATTCCACAGCTCCAGAATGGGGATATGTACTGTATCTGGTAAGTGTTTGTAATAAAGAAAGTGGAATGGTAAGATGGGCAACAGAAAGAAAATTGCCTAGCAGAGTGTGGATTTTATTTTTTAAATTGTGTGAAAATGTCAAGCTACTTTAAAAAAAAAATTATTATGTAACGAAAAATAGTAGATTCTAAGAACTAGAGACTTTAAAAAGAAAAGATAATGTACCACTAAACTGATAGTGTAAATGCTTAAGGGATGTGCTAAAATGAAACAATGGTTTGAAATTCAATTTTGATTTGGAGTCTGAGTTTTTAAAACATTTAAAAGTTGCTAGTAGGATATATGAAGCAGCAGGTTTACCCTAGCAATCATGTAATTTAAAATGTAGTATGAGTGATTTTAGGTACCTAAAATAAAAACACTCTTCAAGGGCTATTAAGAGTTTCCTCAACTCCAGTACACCCATATACCCATACACACACACACACACACACACACACAAAAACTCTACTTTGCTATTTCATTAATTCTTAACAAGAAACTAGGTTTCGTTTGCTAAACATAATAATGTGAAATGATCATGGGCTGTAAATACTTTTTTAAAATCTGAGATACTTAGAACAATAACTTGAAAACATATAGCTGCATATCATAATACTTCAGTATTTTTGGCTGTTTTTTTTTGAGGGGTAGGGGAGAGACAGGGTTTCACTCTGTCACCCAGGCTATAGAGTACAGTGGTGCAATCACGGTTCACCGCAGCCTCAACTTGCTGGGTGCAAGTGATTTTCCGCTTCCGCCTCCTCAGTAACTGGGACTATAGATGTGTGCCACCATGCCCAGCTAATTTTTGTATTTTTTTGTGGAGACAGGGTTTCACCATTTTGCTCAGGCTGGTTTCGAACTTTTTGGGCTCAAGTAATCTACCCTCCTCAGCCTCCCCAAATCCTGGGATTACAGGCATGAGCCACTGCGTCTGGATCTCTTCTTGTTTTAAAGACTAAAATCTTCAAACTCAGAGATAAGAGTTAAGTAGCTAGTTAGTAGCAGACTTAGATCTAGAAACAAGTAAATTTGTTTTCTATGGATTACAATATACTTTTAGTTAGATTGATTATGCTAATTTTTATTCTAATTTATAGCATGTAAATTGGAATTTCAAATAGAGAAAGAGATTAGGAGGTAGTAGTAAGACATACACACCTTTATATACAGTTATGCATCACTTAATGATGTGGATATATTCTAAGCACTATGTCAACAGGCAATTTCCTTGCGTGAATATTGTAGAGGTACAAACCCAATTGTAGAGGTACAAACCTAGATGGTATATCCTCCTGCGTATCTAGGTTGCAGTGACATAGCCTATTGCTCTTAGGCTACAAACCTGTATGGCAGTGTTACTGTACTGAATGCTGTAGGCCCTTATAACAAAATGATAAGTATTTGTCTATGCAAACATATCTAAATATAGAAAAGGTACAGTAAAAATATATTATAACCTTATGTGACCATTGTTGTATATGCAGTCTGCTGTTGACTGAAATGTTGTTACACTGCATATAACTGTAGTTTTTGAAGTATTGTCATTTTTTGATATGTGGTTATTTGGAAACTGAAAAGTCATGACAGTTATAATAGATATTTTCCTATAGAATAGAAATGTTTTCTGTCCTTAGCTATATCACACTATTTAAACAGGGTATCTTTAATTCTTTCATTGTAATATACCCTCATAAATGACTAGAATCAAGTATATACACATAAAAAAAAAACAGAAAAATACATTTTATTTCCTTCTTCTCTTGGTAAGCAGTTTCTGCTCTTTAGGGAAGGACCTTAAAAATATTATGATGCTTTTATAATGCCTATCTTCCAGTTCCTGACCACAGATACCTTCTAAGAATAGAAGCTCAGTGTCTCCAGCTGCCTAACCAGAAAGGAGTCTTTAGCCTTCTTTTTGGCCATTCCTTCTAAGTAGTGTGGGTTCTGATGGCCTACCCTCTTATTTCTTCTACCTCTTTTCTACATTTCTGAATGTTAAGGTCCCTTTTCTTCCTTCTAAAAGTTAATTTTACTTTAATTTGACAAGCAGGATTCTTTTCAGCTTCCAAAGTCTGTGCTGTCTGTTTCATCCTGGCCTTACCTATAGTCAGCTTGTCATTTATCTCCCCTCTGTGTGAACAGAACCAGATCCAGTTTTGCTGTATCCCAAGCCAGTGGGGCAAGTTGCTAAGCCCATTTCTCTTACATAGTCATTAATAATAATAACAGCTGCAAATATTTGCTGAATGCTTCCTATAGTCTTTGCTTTATATATGCATATGTCATTTAATCCAATAAGCTTATGGAGAAAATATTGTGTTTAAGCCGCTCAGCTAGTAACTAGTGAAGCCAGTATTCAGACTTAGGCAGTCTTCCAGCCTCTGCAACATTAAAATTATTTAAAATAAATGGGTCAAGTTGGAAAAAAAAAATCTGCATTGTAAGGGTAACTGACCTCATTATATAGTCTTTTCTCAGCAAGCATATAACTTAATCATAATGTTAGTAGTTAATAGGGTCTTTTATTAGCAGTTACCTGGGAAATGTGTTTGAACACTGTATGAGTGCTGTGTTTTCTAATGTACACTCTGAATAAAGGAAAATGTATAAAGTCTTCATTAAACCTGCTCTTTTGGTCTTCTAAAAGAAGACTATCAGTGGTTTTCAGAATTTTTTTTTTTCCTTCAGAATCCACTGTACCACTAAACCTCAGGTTCCATGTTGTAAATTCAATCAAAATGGAGCTTCATAACACTATTCTGAGATTTCTGCTTTGCCTGCTCAAAAGCAGAGATCCATCCTGGTAGCCTTCTCTTGGCAAACTTATTAGGATATTGCAATGTACATTTTAAATGCTTTCAGCATTTAGGGGAGGTATATGCCAGACATTTCACCTAAGTTTTTCAATTCTCTCTCTTAATTCTTTTAATAAAGATGTTGGATAGGAATAATCCCAACCTTTATGTATAAGAAAACTATATAAAAGAGATAACAGTCACATAGCTAGTAAGAAATGGAGTTGGAATTTGTACTAGTTTGTAAATGATAGCATCTGTGCCTAACCAGTATAGGAAAAAAGTATTTAGGGTGCAGCAGTATGAGCTACATGAAAGGCAGGATGAGCTACATGAAAGCTACATGGAAGGCCACAGGTGGTTCTCAAAGATAACTGCTACCAGGGACACTGAGATTGCTAATGTTTTTCAAAATCTGCTTCTTTTTCATCATTTGGCTTAAGTCTTTCTTGCTGCAGACCAGCAGGAACATCAGCAACTCCTAGGCTTAATAGTTTAGAGTTGAGAACATCCCAGAGATTCTGACTAGCCTGATGGGGATCCCTTTCTCAACCCTGAATTAATATCTGAAGGGGAGTGCAGAGGAGGGTCACATAGGAGATGTGGCCACTGGTATTCTACCTTTGTGTATTGGGCTTTTCCTGGAAAAAGGTGGCTCATTGAACTGGGTATGCCACTCCAATTAGTGTATAATGCTGTATTGAGATTTAGGTCTCTCTTATTTCCAATTTCATGTTCTTGCCACTGCATCGACTAAACAATGTGTCACGGTATATATTTACAATATATTAATGGTTGGGGAAATAGGTTGGACCTATAAAATATAAACAAGGGGGCATATGATAGGCATGAAATCAGTAAGAGGGATAAGATCTTTCCTGAAGGAGGTATCACTTTAGTTTGGGGTATTCATGAAGGCTTTCCTGAAGAGATACTTGATATAGAGCCTTTGAAAGATAAGCTGAGCGTGGTGGCTCATGCCTGTAATCCCAGCACTTTGGGAGTCTGAGGTGGGTGGATCACAAGGTCAGGAGTTTAAGACCAGCCTGGTGAAGACGGTGGTGAAACCTTGTCTCTACTAAAAATATAAAAATTAGCCAGGCATGATGGCAGGAGCCTGTAATCCCAGCTACTTAGGAGGCTGAGACAGGAGAATCACTTGAACACAGGTGGCAAAGGTTGCAGTTAGCCGAGATCGAGCCACTGCATTACAGCCTGGGCAAGAGAGTGAGACTTTGTCTCAAAAAAAAAAAAAAAAAAGCTCATCTTAGGAATGTACGGCAGTCAGCATAAACAAAAGTGAGAATAAACGAAGCAGTTTAGCTGAGAGTAAGATTCAAATCCCGAACCTTCTAACTCTAAAACCCACATTTCTATTGCTATTAACTTTATAGAGCATATTGAATAGGCACTAAATGAAATGTGATCAGAGAGGCTTGAAAACAGATCAGGTTAGAAACCACGGTAGAAATACATTTGTAAAATTGAAGGAGCTAAAGTGGTAATATTGAGAAAGAAGAATGATACAGATGAGAGCAAAAGTATACTTGAAATGTAAGACCCTGCAAGATAAACAGGTTAGAACCAGACCAGGATAGAGGAATGTTTACTGTCACTGACTGATCTAGGAAATGGTCAATTTTGCAGGAATATGGCTAGTTATGAGTGGGTTAAGGGGATGGAAAGCAATATAAATGGAAATACCCAAGCATGACAACTGGAAGGCAGTAAAAGCTAGAGATGTGGTAGGAAGGCATGAAACCTCGTGAGGGTTCTAAAAGAGTATGAGTGCAAAAAAGGAAGGAGTTAGTGGACTGAAACTCAATAAATAGCTAGTGTGAAAGGGAAGTGGAATTTTGGTTTTACTTCTCATTTGTTGCTTGTTGTCATTTTCTGTTTTGTGTTTTCTGTATTGTCTAACTAGACAATGTGCACCCTCATGATGGTAATCAAGCTGTCCTGAGATTTAATACCTGTATGTGCTGAACTCAAAGTATATGCTCAGTAAATCACTTTTTAAAAATATTTTCATTATTTTAATACCTTCAGATTATGATGCTTTGTACACTTTTATGACGTTTTAAAGAATTCTACTTTGCTAAAATGTGACATCCAAATATATCAGCTCTATCATACGATTTGCCTTTGCCTCAAAACCCAGTGCTCCTAGCCTTGTGTATCATATATATATCAATAACAGTGGCCATATTTTAGAAGAGAATCTACCTATGAAACAGTTCGAATGGTCCATAGCCTGCCTGTTTAAAAGTAGAAAATCTGAAACATACTATTTCATAGTCAATACTATAACATACTTGCAGTTTTAGTCTTTAGTACATTTGATATCTTAGTAAACTGAAAATGAAAAATATGAACTGTTTCTTTATAGAAAGTCTTCAACACTGGTTTCTAAACTTAGAAGTAAAATATTAATTAAAAGCCAAAGTTTATTATTTTTAAGCAGTACCAGTATTGGTACATTTGGATTAGAATTTCTGTTTGATCTAATATGGAGACATCTTAGGTATGCCAGCATATTGTTGGAATTCATTCCTTACCACTGTACATTGTAATTTCTGATCTTTCTTCCTCTCCCAACTTCTTTTACTCTCATATAGGTAGCAGAAGTAGCTTGGGGGTGAATGTAATACATATTTACACTCATATACATTCCAGCCAGGGCACTATAGAATCAGGGAAAGATAGCTAATGTCTGTATTTAAATCAACTGTATTTTTGATAATTCTCTTTTTTTCTCATTTACAGGGAGTTGATTTTCATATGGAGTAAACTACAGCTTAAATCTAATCCTTCAAAACAAGTTTTTGTAGATCAGTGCTACCAGCTTTTAAGAACAGCAACTAATGTGAGAGTCATATTTCCTTTCATGAAAATCATTAAAGATGAGGTAAATAGGATATATTTATCCCTTGAATTTAAAATTAATTGACAGTTCACTGAAACTTGAATCTCTTTTGATAAAATTTATTTGATTTTAAAATTGAAGGAAAGGAAGATTTTAAGGCCATGCAGACATGAAAGTGGATCCTGCAGATCTTTTAGTTTTTCCCCCAAAATATCAATAGGACTTTGAGTATAAAGATAAAACCACTTTGCATTTTAGGTAGCACCATTAAACTGAATCTTTATGTTGGTTACTTTTAAATATATAAGGAGGTATTTATTAAATAATACATTTTAATTTTTTACATATTTATGCATTTATTACATTCATTATCACATTACTCATTAGATGTATGATCATGTAGTAACATATTCCCATGACACAAAGTTGGCAGCATTCTATCAGAGGCTTTGTTTTTTTCTTTTTTGTTTCTAATTTATTTTGCTAATTGCATTCATGGTATGCTTATTAAATAGTGAATTATTATTCAAATGCATTCTCAAAGTTAACCTCTCCTTCCAGCAAAAAAGGAAAACTATGTTACAGAACACGTCTTAACATCTGATGTGCATTAGAATCACCTGTAAAACTTAATTTTAAAAAATAAAGATATATCCATATTTTTGTACCATGATTCTTATTTATACCAAAAATTGAGATATATTATTATGGAAAGTTTACAATGTAAGTGAGGTTTTGCCAGCCATTACAGAGCTTTCTTATTTTCACATGTGTGGTAAACCTAATAATATATCATAAAATGAAAATTCAAAAAGAAATAAGTATTAAAATATGATGCTTAACTGTTTATACTCTACTAAAAAGACTTTCATTTGTTGGAATAAATCATTCAATTGCCTCAGTATTGTGAAGAGTCATAAATACTATGTGAGCTCAGGAGACATTATAAACGGCATATCTAGAAAGGGTTCACAGAAGAAATACTTCAAGCTGAGGTTTTAATGACATGAGAATAGTACTAATATTTGTATAGACTTTTATAGTTTACAGAGCACTTTTTCTTCATTTTATTATTTGTTTTTCACATCCATCTGGTGACAAAGGGTAGCAGAGAAATGTGGGGAAGTGGGTGGGAGATGAGACTAATGGAGAGACTGTGTGGTTAGGAGTGGTTGTTGGAGATACTTAAAGGGATGTGAATGCTACAATTCATGCATTTCATTGAACAAATTGAAACTTCAGTTCATAAATATCCTGGAACCATCAAAAGATTTCAGGTAAGGAAGTAGCCTGTTCTCTTTTTTGATAATCTTAACATTTTTAAACTTGAGCATCTGTATCCATTATAATTTTATGGGCCAAGATAGAGGATTAATCTGGGTGCAATGGCTCATGCCTGTAATCCCAATACTTTGGGAGGCCAAGGTGGGCAGATCACTTGAGGCCAGAAGTTTGAGACCAGTCTGGCCAACGTGGTCAAACCCCGTCTCTACAAAAAATACAAAAATTAGCCAGGCTCATGGTGGCTCACGGCTGTAGTCCTAGCTACTTGGGAGGCTAAGGCAGAAGAACTACTTGAACCCAGGAGGCAGAGGTTGCAGTGAGCTGATATCACGCCACTGCACTCCAGCCTGGGTGATAGTGTAAGACTCTGTCTCAAAAAAATAAAATAATAAAAAAGAGGATGTAGACAGACGTTCGGAGAAAGAAAAAGAATTCTGTTTTGAATGAACGGATTTTGAATTTGCTGTAGCTGAAAAATCTAGGTAGTAAAGTCTAATTATAATTGACATTTAGAATAAGAAGTTGGAATTCAGAAAGGATTCCAAGTTGTACATGATGGATTTATAGGAGGAAACTAAGTAAATGGAATAGGTCTGATTTTTACCCATTCTGCAAACATTTATTCAGAGGTTACTGTACCAGCTTTTATGCTAACTATAGAGAGATATAAAAAATGAGATACTGTCCCCTATAATTTAGGAATTCAAAGTTGGGTGAGGATACACACATACTGAGATGTTTATAACACAAAATGGAGGCCAGGCACGGTGGCTCACGTCTGTAATCCCAGCACTTTGGGAGGCCGAGACAGGCGGATCACGAGGTCAAGAGATCGAGACCATCCTGGCCAACATAGTGAAACCCCGTCTCTACTAAAAATACAAAAAAAGTATCTGGGCGTGGTGGTGCACGCCTGTAGTCCCAGCTACTCGGGAGGCTGAGGCAGGAGAATTGCTTGAATGCGGGAGGTGGAGGTTGCAGTGAGCCGAGACTGCACCACTGTACTCCAGCCTGGTGACATAGCGAGACTCTGTCACAAAAAAAAACAAACAAAAAAAACCGAAATGTTTTTTAAAAATAAGTTATTCTTGGTGGAAAGAATGGGGGATTTTAACTGTACCTCAGGGCAGAGCCCTTCAGAGTAGAACTGATTCTCAAAGAATGAATAGGAGGATCAGTAGGAATTTACTAGCTGGATAAAGTGAGAATAGGATATGTAAAGTTAAGGTCTGCCTGTGGGAATGGTAAGTAGTTCTGCAGGGTTACACAGCATGTAAGAGACTAAGAAAACGTGAGGCTAGCAAGGTAGTAGTCCTCCCTGTAATCTATAATATACCATATGTAGGCAGTATGACATATGTACATATATATGATGTTAAGGACATTATTATGGTGTCTCTTTCAATCAAAATAAGCATTTAGATTATTCCAAACCACTAGAGACACTATTATAACTAAGATGGGTTGACAACTTGGATAAATAACATTACTTAATAAGCAAAATAAGTAGTATTTTTTCATATAGCATTATAATAAAAGTTCCCATGGGCAGTTTAAGCCTAGTTTATTTCTTGATGTGGAAAATTGACAAATCTGTTAAAACACATGTAATTTTGACCCTTCTCTCAAAGAATATGAGATTTACACCTAAAATAATAAGTGGGGGGTCTAGAACTGTAAGAAATCTTAATCACCATAAGTTTATTTTGTATTATGGGTAGTAGGGCTTGTCAAACATGAAAATTAAACAAATTAGAAGTTAAAAGGCTATCTATTCCAGATTATTCTCAAGGTAAAAAAAAAAAAAAAAAAAAGGTCTATAAAGAGTAAAGGCTACTAAATAAGGAAAAATGCACAATGGAATATCATGTTTATTTAGCTTTCATTTTAAGAGTTGTATTTTTTAAAGATGGACTAGTATAACCATCTTTTTGGAAGAAAATAAGTATTTAGCACTAATATTTTTCTTTTTACAGGTTGAAGAAGAAGGCTTGCAAATTTGTGTCGAAATATGTGGTTGTGCTCTACAACTCGACCTTCATGATGACCCCAAAACTAAATGTCTGATTTATAAAACAATTGCACATTTTTTGCCAAATGATTTGGAGATCCTCAGGATTTGTGCACTCTCAATATTTTTTCTGGAGCGCTCTTTAGAAGCATATCGTACTGTTGAAGAGCTTTACAAACGTCCAGATGAAGAATATAATGAAGGCACAAGTAGTGTTCAAAATCGTGTTCGTTTTGAATTACTTCCAATTTTGAAAAAGGGATTGTTTTTTGACCCTGAATTTTGGAACTTTGTAATGATTAAGAAAAACTGTGTAGCATTACTGAGTGATAAATCAGCAGTTAGATTTCTAAATGAAAGCACACTGGAAAATAATGCAGGTAATTTAAAAAGGACAGTGGAACAGCAAGGTTTGGATGAAGGGTTTGACTCTCTTACAGATCAGAGCACTGGAGAGACTGATCCTGATGATGCATCTGGAGTGCAGCCTAAAGGTCAAATTAATACGAAGAAAAGCCTTACAGCTCTTAATACTTCCAGAGTAGATCACAGTGTCCCAAGGCATCGTTGTATGTTATGTAACAAGGAATTTCTAGGTGGTCACATTGTAAGGCATGCCCAGGCTCATCAGAAAAAAGGCAGTTTTGCATGTGTAATATGTGGTAGGAAATTTAGAAACAGAGGACTTATGCAGAAGCATTTAAAGAATCATGTTAAGAAGATACAGAGACAGCAAATTGCTGCAGCTCAACAGGATGATCAGGAAGTCGCTACTTTGGAAGAAATAAATTGTTCTTCCATTTCATTTGAAAATGGGAATTCTGATAGTAAGGATTTGGCAGTAGAGACTCTTACTTCTTCTAGTGAAGGAAACAAAGAAGTCATCCCTGAGCATGTGGCTGAATTCATTGAAATTCCCATAAGTGTACCAGAAGATGTTATTGAAAATGTTATTGAAAATGGCAGTCCTGATACTTCTTTAAATAATGTCTTGAAGCCTTTACCTGAATGTGGGGATGATTATGAGGAGGAAGAGGATGAAGAAGGTGATTATGAAGAAGATGATTATGACCTGAATCAAGAAACTTCAGTAATTCATAAAATCAATGGAATTGTGTGCCATCCAAAGGACATATATGCCACAGATCAAGAAGGAAACTTTAAGTGCCCTGCTCTTGGCTGTGTCCGAATATTTAAAAGAATTGGATTTCTAAATAAACATGCAATGACCGTACATCCAACTGATTTAAATG
The DNA here is from genome assembly GCF_001604975.1 of Cebus imitator. Classification (NCBI taxonomy): domain Eukaryota; kingdom Metazoa; phylum Chordata; class Mammalia; order Primates; family Cebidae; genus Cebus; species Cebus imitator. The sequence goes on along the minus strand of NW_016107483.1, from coordinate 1,050,010 downwards.
TGCGACAAACAGTAATGAAGTGGAGCAAAGGAAAATGCAAATATTGTCAAAGGCAATTTGAAGATTCTCAGCATTTCATAGACCACCTTAACAGACATAGCTATCCAAATGTGTATTTTTGTTTGCATTTTAATTGCAATGAGTCATTTAAGCTGCCATTCCAGCTTGCCCAGCATACAAAAAGTCACAGGATATTTCAAGCTCAGTGTAGTTTCCCAGAATGCCATGAGCTTTTTGAAGATCTTCCTCTGCTGTATGAACATGAAGCTCAGCACTATTTAAGTAAAACACCAGAATCATCTGCACAACCAAGTGAAACAATTCTTTGGGATGTTCATACAGACTCGGATCCTATTCATCAGGAAAAAGACTCATCTAGTAATGAGAAACAAACTATTAGTCTGCCAGTTTCTACTAGCAAATCAAGGAAAGATTCTACAGAACCAAAGACATGTATAGAAAGTATGGAAGAGAAAACAGACAGTTTAGTTCAGAATGGAAATGAACGTTCTGATGACACTGTTTCAAATATAAGCTTGATAGACCAAAAGATGCCTGACATAGAGCCAAATTCTGAAAATAATTGTAGTAGTAGTGATTTAGTCAATGGACACAGTGAAGTAGAGCAAACACCTTTAGTTTCGTCAAATCCTGCTTTGAAAATGGATACAAACAGAATCAGGACAGAAAATGGTTCCATTTTACCCAGTGTTGTACCACAAGAACACAATACCTTGCCAGTATCTCAGGCACTTTCCAAACCAAATTTGACAAGTGAACATACTTCGTATGGCTTAATTTTAACAAAACCGTACGTCAGACCATTGCCTCCCAGTTACCTTGATGAACGGTATCTTAGTATGCCAAAACGCAGAAAATTTCTGACTGATAGAGTAGATGCCTGTTCTGATCAAGATAACGTGTATAAAAAATCAGTGAAAAGATTAAGATGTGGCAAATGCCTGACCACCTACTGTAATGCAGAAGCACTTGAGGCTCATCTTGCACAAAAGAAATGTCAGACACTCTTTGGATTTGATTCAGATGATGAAAGTAAGTCTTCTATCTTCTTAGTAGATGTATCTGTAGAAAGAGAAAATGGCATAAATATAACTATTTTAGATCCTTGAGATTTTAAAAATTTACATTTGTGTAGTAGTGAAGCACTACTCCATATGTTATTTCCTTTAATATATACAACCAGTGTGAGGTGATGCTAATATTACTGTTTTATAGATCAAGTAACTGAAATTCACAAGTAATTTGGATAGGCATTTGCCTATGAACTTGCAAGGCAGAACCTGAACACAGGTTTTTCATATTCTTTGATTACACTTCTTCCATTGTATCAAAGATTCTTCTTCATTCCAAGTTTCATGTAATGAAAGTTGTAATTTTGATGGGAATTATTTTTCATGTGCATTCCAGAATATAAATCAAGTGAATCTGTGTCTGTTAGAAAAATAGAAGTAAAAGAAGAACAGAAAATAATTGAGAAACAAAATCAGAAAAAAAGCTTACTTTTCTACTAATATCAGTATCCTTTAAAATGACAGGGTATAAATTAAACAGGAATCTGAGTTGGAATTACAGTCAAACGTTGTAAAACTTGAATTAACAGATGTGTTCCATTTTACAGGTGCCTGATAAAAATGTTTCAGAAAGATCTGTCAATCAAGCAGTAGTGTGAAAAAAGCACTATAAGAAAATGCATCATCAGTTTGCTATTTCCCTGATGGCCTTAATTTTAGAGTGGTCTCGGATTACTAAAGATAAAGACAAAGCACATTTTCTAGAATGAACTCACAGAGGAGATGTGCTGGCTTAGACTCCAAAAGGGTTATTATAAAACTCCCAAAGTACCAGTTTTCCAGAAAACCACATTTTTAAAAAGTTTATGATTAATAGCAGCAGCATGTTCAGTTTTGCTTATATGAGAAACATGTTTAGGCAACTAATCAGAAAACCAGCCATGGCCTTACAGAAAGGGAGAAGTTAACCCATTATTAAAAAGTGTGTGTGGGGAAGGGGGGTGATTTACAATAATAAACAATTTGAAGTATTTTATTCTACAAATGGGGTTTGTTTTCTTGTCACGCATAATCAGATTATGTCCCCTTCCTTCTGGTCAAACATGGTTTAAGGAACCGCTGCTGTTTGGTTTGTGATATGATTTAGAAACTTATACATTAACTTACCACAGTGCTATCAATTAAAGATTCTAACTGGTTCCCAGATGATTAATTAGGTCAAAGTTCAATGAATGGCATGCCAGCATTGAAAATTCAAAAACAAAACAAAAAAACACAGTGCTTTGCTAGTTAGCTCTTGATAGAACCTCCCACTAACCACTTCTGTGGTACATATTAGTTACATTTAAAGGGCAGCAGTGTCAATAAAATAGAAAAACACCATCAGTAACTCTGGGAAGAGATGAAAGGAATCTAAGACCTTTACAAGGCTTTGTAGTTGAAGGAAAACACTGAATTGCAAATTCTTCAATGTGAATAGTGATAAAAGCACACTGGGATATTTCTATTTGTATATATGTTAGGACATTGCTTGATGATTCATAGTAAGGTCCTGTAGACATGAATGTGAGTTATCTAAGTACAGTCCTATTAAAACAACTGGCTCAGAAAATCAGCTAAGAATCAGGTTGAAAATTCATTAATTTTATTCTAGAGGTAATTCCAAAATAAGCCATACTATTCCTGTTTTTTAATTCATTAGTGATGACTCTGGTCTGAATAGTAATTTTTATATGTAAAAGGAAGTATTTGCACAAGAAGAACACTTATTCATGCATTGTTTTCCTTGGTGATAAGTTATTTTCCTAAGGAAGATTTTAACTTAATAAATTGTTAAAACAGTATTTTTTAAATGCCCTCAGATGTTTTCCATTTGTCCATTATTGAAAGGAAGATGCTTAAAGACTTCCTTTTACCTAATAGTATGAAATCTAAAACAGTGATAAAAAGCCAAACTGTTTCAAAGCAGATATCCTAATGTCCCGATGTCAAATATCCAGTTATTCTAAATAAAATCTTTGTTCAAGGCGGATAATCTCTTCAGACCCTACTGTATTAGAGCTTCTGAAAGTGGAGAATTTCTTCCAGGTAGCATCCATATTTTATTAGGATTTCCAGATCATGATAGATCAGATGATTTTTTTTTAATTTCCCAGTTTTTATTAGTTTATCATCAACATTCACTACTATGCAATGATGGTCATTAAGTCCATTCCAAATTTAAATTTGTTTTTGTTATGTAGCCTACATTAGGCTGTGGAATTTACATTTAGGTAACTAAACACAATTCATAATCAAGTTTTAAAATCTTTTCTTTAAGGTCAGCTAAAAAAAACCGTTTTTTGTATTTCTTGATACTAAAAATGTAATGATTTTTATTTCAGTTCATTCTAAAAGTATGTCGTATAATAAAAAATCTGTTTGGAAACTGGCTCATTTGAACAGTGAAGTTTTTTGAAATATAATTTCTGCTTTGTACATTTTCCAGAAGTTTAACTTAATATTTTATCACATTTTTTACAAGTTGTAACAATTGACATAAATCCATGCCCACAAAGTATTCCATTTTCATTACTTTTACTGTTCATGCCAAGATATTTTAAATATGTTCCATTTGTTATTTGTCTTTGAGGTTTATTTCTACTTTTGTGTTGCTAAGAGAAAATTATTTCTGAAAGACTGAGATCAAACTGGTTTATATATAACTAAATCAAGGAATGTTTTATAAAATTCTATTTGACCACACTGTTCTAACATCGGTTTATATACTTCTCAAATAGCTATTGAAAGAATGTGTTCATTTTATTTTGTGTCTTTTAAAACATAAACCTACATCATTTTGCTTTTATAGAGTGCATAAACATCCAAGGGTTCTAAACTGAGCTTCAGAAAAAAAGGAAGCTTGCTTCTTATTCCTCAGATTCTTCTCCTGTTTTGAGGATGTATTCATCCTACACGGACCAAGTTTCAAATCTTTGTTTTTAAATAAAAATTTCCTTCAAAAAATTAAATGTTAAATTTCTGCTGTGTGTTAGTAAGGTCAAGAAGACAGCAAATCTGAATTTTTGCTGCTCAGACATTATGGAGGAGGTAAAAAAGGGGAATCTCCGTGGACAAGGACACTGGTACTTTGGGCTTTAGCCATATTCATTTTTTCAAAACCACCAATTATATAATACGTAAATAATTTATATCATTGAACTTGTGATTCTTTTCAAATCACACTGAAGGTTCAGCCGTACTCCTTTCATGTTTGGTTTAATACTGTTGTATGGATGAAAAACCTAAAAGGGATGATAGTGTTTATTTTTTAATTTATTTGGTACTGTAAAACACCTTTTCAGAATGAGTAAATGCTGCATATGCATTTTGGAATTGTTAATATGTGAAAGATATTACAGATTCAGCAAGAAAGGAAGTTTGTGCTTCCTTGTTGAACATTAAATTATTTTACTTTGCATTTTATAAGAGTACAAATTAAAACTGAGCCATTGAACTGCAATAAATCAACAATAGTGTCTCATTTCAAGAAATTTTTTGTACTGTACATAGATTTGTTCAATAAAACATTGTCCTTGTTGGTAATCAAGTGTTCAATTTTATGTAGTACATACATTGCTTTCAGAAGGAATTAGACTTATATAAGGTATACATTAAACAAAAGTATCTATTATGTCTCACAAAGGAATGGCATATTTCAGTATCATTACCCTACTTGCATTTGAATGATTTTTTTAAAACATGATATAAAAAATAGACATATCTAAAATTTTACACAAAATAGGCATTTTTGGACATTTTAATGAATGCCTATATGCAGGAATAGAAGTTGATAGAATTCTCTTTTACTAAAGTCACTGCAGGTAAGTGGGTTCGGTGTGATGTAGTACTTTGCAAACTTAGTAGGTGTAGGAACACTCCAAAGGCAAGAGAGCACATAAATTTGTCAGAAAATGAACAGCTTCTGGTGGAACTTAAAAAAACAAAGACTGAAATAATTTTGAAATATTACAATATAAATGATGATGAAAATATTCTCCTAGGAAATAATTTCAATAGTGAAATGTTTAAGTCAATAAGCTGTAACCAGAAGTGATGTCCTTGAGCAAGAGGGCTCCTACTTTTTTGGCTCACTAACAAAGGAAAACCCTCCATACTATTTGCTATAACTTGCAATTGGATAAAATGGGGCTTTCAGTAGGAAAAAAAATACTTTCGATAATAATGAGATCACACTGCAGTAGATAAATGGGATAAAATGATTAGTACAAGCATTATGCCTTGAAACACTAGGAAAGCGTTACTGAAGCATACTAGAGCCGAGATCTAAAATTATCAATCTGATTTATGGTCATATGATCTTAGACTCAATATATTCCATATTCAAAACAATGAGCGTATTGAGGTATTTGGACAGTTATTGGGGTTTAGATAACTTCATTTTCCTTTTCTGAAATTTGAGGAATTCTGGGAAGCAAATACTACTAAATAAGCTTCCAAGATAACCAATTTAAGCTGCTTTTCATAGCATAATATCTGTACTGATTTCAAGAATCAATTGATAAAACATTTTAACTGTAAATCAAGATTTCAAACAGTCGACTAATACTTGGAATAAACATTGTAAATGGTAGAAAGTTTCATGCCTTATTGATGGGTACTGCACACTGGAGGAAGAAATGGCTTGTTTATATAAGCTACATCTAATTGTCACAACTCTAGGGTAAATATGAACTCTGCTCTTTAGACACCAAAGCTCAGAAAGGTTAACCTGATTAAAGTCACACAGTTAATAAATGGAGAGGGTGACTGAAAAATCAGATGTGTCCTAAAACCATGTTTCTATTGTGCCACACAGTTTTCGCTACAAACGCAGAGCATGAGTGGATCTAATAATCCAAATAGGGTCAGATTTGCCTGAGGATCAGTGATTTCAGAGTCAAAGGATGAAGCCTGGTAGAGAATTCTGGTTGATGTAGTATTCTGGCAGTGATTCTTAGAAGTGTGGTTTCTAGAGCAGCAGATTCAGCATCACCTGGGAATTTTTTAGAAATGCTAAATTGTGGTCAGTTTGGAGGTCATCTGTCTTAACAAATTCTCCAGGTGATTCTGATACAAGCCAAGGTTTGAAAATCATAGATCTAAAGCAATAAGCTTCTTTGTATTTCCCTAGAAGATAAACTGTTTACCCTTAAATTTATAGAACCTTCTAAAAATTAGTTTCCAAGACATTTAAAGAAGTCCCCTATGAATAGGTACTTAAATTGTTGGGTGAAAGGATACTTTAGTAGTACCATCTCATATCCCAAACTGCTCTAGAGGATTTTTTTTTTTTTTTTTCTCAAGTTGTATTCCTACCAGAACAGAATTTAATGGAGACAGTGCAAAGAGATGTGGGGATCAGTCATATTCCAATTCTAGCATTATAGTGTTACGGTTGTGAAGAGCTGTATATTCCACTGATACATAATTTTGCTAAATTTCTCTTCATGTTATGGCTCCTATACGCTGTCTTTGGCTCCCGCCATATTTAAAACCCCACCTACTCTCATCATGCTATTTTAGTCCATGTATTTTTCACTACTGTCCCCTTTACTGGTTGTTCACCTTTCTCCCCATCTCATCTCATTCTTTGATTTAATCCTTCCTAAGCATCACCACTTTGTCAGAAAGCCAGATCTCTTGATTTTCCCAGCATTCCTCCTCTCAATAAATGGCAACTAGTTGCCCAAAGCAAAACCTTGTAATCGTCCCTGACTGTATCATGCCTTTCACTCTAATTCAAGCCACGATTTTCTCTAACTTGCACTATTATAGTTGTCTCCTAACTGGGTTCCCTGCTTCTACTCTTACCCTCCCTTCAATCTTCACACCAGCAACCAAAGCAATCCCTGTTCTGAGACAAGTCAGATATGTTATTCCTGTTTAAAACACGCCAGTACCTTCAGAGCTCATTCATTTATTCAACAAATACATTCATTGGATGCCTGCCACGTGCTGGCCTCTGTAACACGCAGTGAAAAGCAAAAATCCTTGCCTTATAGAGCTCATACTCTATTGGGGGACAAAAAACATACAGTATGAGTGCTATAAAGAAAAAGTGCATAGGAAATGCATAAGTAAGCATGATGTCGGTGGTGATTTTAAGCAAGATGATGAGGTAAGGCCTCTCTGATAAGGTGACTTTTGAGCAGGAACTTGAATAAAGTATGGGTAAGAGCCATTCAGATATCCAAGGGAAGAATATGCCAGGAGCAACAGTAAATGCTTTGGGGCAAGAACATGTATGGCAAGTTGAAGGAACAAATGATAAGGGAACCACTGACTAGTCTGGAGAGATTGACAATAAGGAAGTCAGAGATAAAAAAGCCCCAAGTCCATATAATGCTTTAGAATATTCTAGACCTAGACTATCCAAGACAGTAGTTACTAGCCATGTATGGCTATTAAAATTTAGATTCAAATAAAACTTGAAATTCAGATCCTACATTGCACTAAACACATTTTAAGAACCTTAAGAGCCACATATGGCTGATGGTGGTTGTACTGGACAGCAAAAAGAACATTTTCATCATCTCGAAAAGCAACTTGACAGGTTTTAAATCAGTGGCTCTTAGTTGTGGGTGATTTTGCCTTGCAGGGGACATGTAACAATGTCTGGAGGTAATTTTGGTTGCCACAGTGCGGGAAGGAGGTGCTACTGGCACCTAGTGAGTAGAGGATGGGGATGTGCTAAACATCCTACAATGCACAGGAGAATCCCCTCAACAAAAGATTATCCTGCCCAAAAATGTCAATAGTTCTATGATGAAGAAACCTTGCTTTAGATCAGTCTTAACTGCAACTCTAACCACATTGCTCATTGCCTCCTCCTTGCTCAAACAGCTCCAGTCTCCTGGACTCCTTCCTCAAAATCTCTACTGTTGCTTCTTCCTAACATGCTTCTCCTGCGGTTCATTCACTTCCTTTTATCTTCGACGTCCCATAAAGCAGCTTTCTTTTCAACCTGTATGAAATACTAACATCCTCTCCCATCCCCGTCTTCTGGATTTATTTTTCTCCATAGCATCTCCTGGCCGAGTATATAGTTTCTTATATGTTTATTGTGTATTTCCTTCTACCAAAATGCAAGCATTGTTTTTTGTCCCCGGAACAAAGAACAATAACTGGCAAGTAGGTGCTCAATAATAAATTTTTTTAATGAACGAATGAAAGAAGTTAGACATGCCCTCTACATGGTCCCACACCAACATATTTTAGCACTTGTAATCTCCTTACTAATAACACTCCCAAAAGCTCTTTGAAGAAAGGTCTGGGTCATGTTTCTGAACCTTCAATACCTAACAATGTAGGCATTCATTAACAATTTAAACAATGAAGAATTGCTACACGTTGAGTAAATGGTACCCCAAATAACATCTACTGACAATTTAACCATATTTTGAATGCCTTGTTTTAAAGACTATATGTACACTATATGACTGATAATTGGCTATTATTTATTTATTTATTTTTGGGACAGGGTCTCACTGTCACCCAGGTTGGGGTGCAGTGAGTGGCGAGATCTCGGCTCATCGCAATCTTTGCCTCCCGAGTTCAAGCGATTCTCCTGCCTCTCAGCCTCCAAGTAGCTGGGATCACAGGCGTCCACCACTATGCCAGGCTAATTTTTTGTAATTTTAGTCGAGTCGGGGTTTCTTCATATTGGCCAGGCTGGTCTCGAACTCCTGGCCTCTTGTGATCCGCCCGCCGCGGCCTCCCGAAGTGCTGGGATTACAGGCGTGAGCCACCGCGCCCGGCCAAGCCATGATATTTTAAAGTTAAATTTGCTCACCAGGAGCTGCAGACCTGTACACTTCAGCTACTAAATGGCAATACCCTAATTAAATGTCAACTGAGCAAAAATGGGACTTAAAAATAGAAAGAGAAAAAGGCAAGTGACAATGTACTTAATCTAATTCCAGTTGAGCAGGGCATGACTATTTCTCTTGTAAATGGGTGCTGCTACCATGCCAATAGTAAAAATAGCTCTTACTAGCCCCACGCACTGGTCACCCTGCCCCCACAACACCAAGAGGTAGGCATCTCTACTAGATCCACTTCGGCAGAAAACTCAAGGGGAAAAGGCTAAGGAGCTTGCTTACAGTCACAGTAAACGGCGGAGTAAAACCCTGGCAATCTGGCGTCCAGAAGCCCCAAGCTTAAGTTGCGCGCGACATCGCCCCTCCTAAGGCCGAGCCGGCAACAAGGGGAATGGAGGCAAGAGAGAGTCCCGGCGTGTTTGAGAGGAAAGTCCGCGGGAAGGCGGGCAGGCACAGTGGATTATCTCTTTTTAATTTTTCATACTATAATGTTAAACAAAACTAAATTATTTTAATTTACGTAATTTAAGGAATCAAACTACCGGCTCACCCAACTCAGAAGTGGCCGCAGAAGACATTCAAGCGCTCCCGGGGGCCCGGCCCGCGGGCGGGGAGGAGCCGCCTCCATTGGCCGGCCCCGCGGCATCACGGGAGCTCGCCGTGCGCCCGGGTGGCTGGCCGCTTTCCACGCACCTGCACCTGCGCAGCACTCCCGGACGCTGTTTTGGAGGAGAGACTTCTCTTACGGTAATCGGCTCCCTTGCGGAATGCCTACGTACTCCATGTAAACCCGTGCCTCACTTCCCTTCATTGAGATACGCGGGACTTCGCTCCGTCCCCAGCCCGGAACCACTAGTGGGAGCACTTCGTATCTTGATTGACCTCTTTGGCGATTACTTCCGCCCAGGGGCCTGGAATACTCGAGGCCCTTGGACGGCGAACTGCGGGAAAGGCACTTCCGGTGTCTGTTGCCTAGGCGCGGGCCCGGTGGGCCGTAGGGGCGACGTGGTTGCCGTCGTCCTGCTCCCCCGTCCCGGGGGTCGAGATGTCGCGACTCAGCTCTCCAGAGATGGAGGGCTGCCGTAAACTCCTTGGCCTGCTGGACAACGACGAGATCATGGCCCTGTGCGACACCGTCACCAACCGCCTGGTGCAGCCTGAGAACCGCCAAGGTAAGAGCAGGCCCTTCACGTAGAAGGCGGCCGCCCCTCCCCAGGCCTCACGGCGTCCCCAGGTCGCTGGAGCGTGGGAGTGGAGAGGGTTCGAGGCCCAGCACCCACTTAGTCCCCGACCCCGCTAAGGCAGAATCCTCGGGAATCCGGGAATCCTGGCCGCCGTCGCTGCAGATCCACAGCTCTGAAACCACGACGCAGACCTGGGCAGCCGGGTCAAGGGAGGGAGGTGGCGGCGGCGACCGTGGCGCGGCTTCCAGGTTTTATCCATTTCAATAATATGGGCAGCGCCTGTTGATTCGAGGATTCAAAGTAAGTCAGTAGTAATTTAAAAAAACTTTCTGGGGAGCCAGAATGTTTTGCATTTTCAGTTTCGATCTGCTGAAGGGAGTCAGCTGATTTCCCCTTCAGGTTTGAGGGGGAAGAGGATGGCAAACATTTCGTATCAGTCCCTGGTAAAAAGCAACTACTGTAATAAAAAAGGCAGATACCTAGATACCTTGGATCCGTGTCTTCTTTTGGAGCCGAAATTTCTCTGAGATGATTTTCGTACTAGGAATACATACAAGCGAGCTGAATACATACTCCTATGGATTTTTAAGGGTTATTAGTATTAAGCCTGATTGGGACTAGTCCGTATAAAAATATAAAGCGTTTGTTCACTTTGTGTATCGGTAGCTAGTTTTAAAGTTGCTGAATTTTACTTCAAAACGTGAAAAATTCCAGATTCCCATTTTAATATATGATTATTTTAAAAAGATTCTGCCCTTTTAAAACTGGATTTTTCTGCCTAAGTCAGATTTCATTTTTGGCATTGAAGAAAGCCATTTGTCACTTTGAACCATGGACACTAAAAGAGGAAATTCCAAAGAATTAAGACAGAAATAGTTTTAGACTTATATGGCTCTTCAGCATTTATTTTACATGGCTTTCACCATTTTACAATCATGGTGAGTGTGAATTTATAATGGATAACATGCTGCGCTTAGTTGATAGTGGATCTAAAAGCAAATAAGAAAAAATAAATGACATGAAGAAATATTTCTTAGGGGGGAAAAAACACGCATATGAAAATATATTCAGCGTCATTGGAAACTAATGAAATGAAAACCGGAAACAGAAGTTGTCTTTTCTATGTACCAGATTAGCAAAAAAAGAAAAAAAGATATATATATATATACACACACACACACCCCCACCCACCCCACCCCCAAACTATAACTTCAGGTGTTCATGATCGGCTGAAACAATTTGTTGACAAATAGTGGAGTGTAAATTAAAACTACCACTTTGAAAAACAAATTTCCCATCTCCTAAAATGGCAGATTAGACACATACTTGAGACCTAGTCTTCTGAAACCTGAATGTGCTTTTGAATCTCTCAGGAATCTTGTTAAAATGTAGGTTTTGATTCATTAATTTTAGGGTAGGCCCAGAAATTCTGTTTCTAACAAGCTCCAGGATGATGCTCTGCTGCTTGCCCCTTTGTGCACTGCCAGATACGTATGAGAATGTTCAAAGTAACAGCATTTGTAATTGGACACACAGAATAGAAGTCTGTAAACAGAATAGTTAGATGTCTTGTATACAGTCATATAACTGATTACGATATAGGAGTCAAAATGAGTTAGCTATGTGTTAGATTAATCCAGAAAATATTAATTGAAAAGCTGATTACAGAAAACTATACTGTATATGGATGGATTGAATTTATGGCATAATTGTAAATATACCAAACTAAATATAGTTCAGGGATACATACTTATGCTGTACAACTGTAAAAAAAGGGGAATCCTAAAGCAAAATTTAGGTTAGTAGCTACTCTGAGGTGGATGAGAAGAAAGCAATAGCATTCGGGAGGGACAAATTGGGGACCTAAAAGATAGTAGTAATTTCTTATGTCCTAAGCCAGCGGGTATGCATATGGGAGTTCGCTTTATTGCCATTCTGTGTAACTCACATATGTCTAAATTATTCTTTGGTCTGTGTTTAATATAAATTTTTAAAAATACAAGTCAGTCGGGCGTGGTGGCTCATGCCTGTAATCCTAGCACTTTGGGAGTCCAAGGCGGGCAGATCATCTGAGAACAGGAGTTCAAGACCAGCCTGGCCAGCATGGTGAAACCTCGTCTCTACTAAAAATACAAAAATTAGCTGGGTGTGGTGGTGCACACCTGTAACCCCAGCTACTTGAGAGGCTGAGGCAGCATAATCACTTGAACCTGGGAGATGTCAGGGTTGCAGTCAGCCAAGATCACGCCACTGTACTCTAGCTTGGGTAATAAGTGAGACTCCATCTCAGAAGAATAAAAATAAACAAATAAAATATAAGTCCTGGTTCTGCCACTTTCTAGAAATACAATAATTGATACCTAATATGGCCTCAACTTTCATTATCAGTAGAGTGAGGAGATGGGACTAAAATTCCTTGACATCTAAAATGTTGTAATTTTCCCTATTTTTAAAGGTTGCATATGAATTTAGGACTGTTGGCCTTATTAGAAAAAAAAAAAATTTCTGGCTTGAATGTGTTCTTAAAATGCAATCCTCAAAGAGAAAATACTAGAATTTCACTGTCATTTATCAGAAGTGAAAAGAAGAGATTTAAGGTAAGGAAAGTTTAAGGCATGAAGACATTAAAATTTAAAAACTGACAATGGACTTCCTACTTCTTAAAAATGATGGCTATCATGCAACAGCAATAATGCTGTGACAAGAGTTTGTAAATATTATTTGATAGAGTTTCTACTGACCTGGCACAAATTTGTAAGTGCCTCATGATTTTTTATTAATCTTGAAATTTCTTTCTAGATGCTGTTCATGCAATATTAGTATACAGTCAAAGTGCAGAAGAACTTCTGAGGCGTAGAAAAGTCCACCGAGACATCATATTTAAGTACTTGGCAACACAGGGGATTATTATACCTCCAGCTACTGAAAAACACAATCTTATTCAGCATGCAAAAGATTACTGGCAAAAGCAGTCACAACTGAAATTGAAGGAAATACCAGAGCCAGTTACAAAGACAGAGAACATGCAATTCTTTCGACAGGTAAAATAGATCTTATGGTTATATTCTGAACCTCTGTTCTGTCTGAAACTTTGTAGATAAGCATAGATCTTGGGGAACGTGGTTGATAATGTTTGTTGGGTTTTTAAAATTTTTATTATTTAAGAGATTCTCACTCTATTGCCCAGGCTGGAGTGCAATAGTGTAATCATCGCTCACTGCAGCCTTGAACTTCTGGGCTCAAGTGATTCTTCCACCTGTGCCTCCTGAGTAGCTAGGGCTACAGGCATATACCACCATGCCTGGCTAACTTTTAAAATTTTTTTGTAGGGATAGGGTCTTATATGTTGCCTAGGCTGGTCTCAAACTCCTGCCCTCAAGTGATCCTCCCACCTCAGCCTCCCAAAGTGCTGGAATTACAGGCATGAGCCACCATGCCCGGCCTATTTTTTTTATATTTTATAATTTTAATTTTATTTCATATTCTATCCTGAAGAAAGAGACCAGTAGAGCAACTAAAGGAAAAAGTATTTCTGACATAGTGTTGCGTATATAATCATCTATTAATATGTGAGGGGAAAAGTATTTTTCAATATCAATCAGTATCATCAAATGAGGACTAATGGATTTTTAAAGATTAAACCGCACAGTTAATTTAACTCTAGTTCTTCTCTAGTTCTGTGTAATCTTTTTACTTTAGAAGAATTCTAATGCCAATTCTTTCTTTTAAGACTTTTTGGTATTGCAAAAATGTCATGAAAGGAACCTAATTTTTTTTTT
>NW_016107483.1:1032777-1036129 GCF_001604975.1 Cebus imitator | reverse complement strand
TTACTTTTATTTAAAAAAAAAAAATTAAGTTCCGGGGGTATGTGTGCAAGTTTGTTAGATAGGTAAACATGTGCCATGGTGATTTACTGCGCTTGTCAACCCGTCACCTAGGTATTAAGCTTATCGTGTGTTAGCTATTTTTCTTGATGCTCTCTCTGTCCATAAAAACATTTTTTATGCTTGATTTTTTTTTAAACTAGAAAAAGTCCTATTGTGGAAATGTTCTCCAGTGGTCATTGGCTGTTTCTGTTCATTGTAGCTCCACTGTACATTTTAGATATTGCACAAATATTTAAGTGTTGCTTGAATTGATCTCTAGGTAATTTGCAGATTTTTAAACTACATACCATATTTGAATTAATGAGGTTTCACAGTGAGAAAGGTTTGCCTTCACATTAGGAAAGGATCTTCTAAGAGCTTTATGTACTGATAAGAGCATTGATTTTGAAATCATACAGTTATGACTTCAAATTAGGGTCTGCAATATAGGAGGCAAATAATGACCTTTCTGAACCTTATTTTTTTTTTTAATCTGTAAAATGATCATAACAATAATATCTGTGTCCTAGGGCTTATTGTGAAGATAGGAAGAAATCGCTCTTAAGTGCCACGCACAGTGCCTAGTAATATTAAATAGCAGATGCTCAGTAAACCTAAGATCTCTTACCATTTGATAAAGTACTATGCTCTGGAACACATGGATGAATGAATGAGATCTAGTGTATCAGATTTATTTTTACAGTAAGTTTTTTTTTTTGTTTGTTGTTTTTCTTTTTTGAGACAGAGTCTGCCCTGTCACCCAGGCTGGAGTACAGTGGCACAATGTTAGCCCGCTGCAGCCTTTGCCTTCTGGGTTCAAGTGATTCTCTTACCTCAGCCTCCCAAGTAGGTGGGATTACAGGCATGCACCACTATACTCAGCTAACTTTTGTATTTTTAGTAGAGACAGAGTTTCACCATGTTGGCCAGGGTGGTCTTGAACTCATGACCTCAAGCGATCTGCTGCCTCAGCATCCCAAAGTGCTGGGATTACAAGCTTGCAGTAACATTTTTTTTTTAAAAAAAAGAGAATAAAATTAATCCCAATTAGAGAAAATAACCCATTTCAGTTGCCATTAGAGTATCCATTTAAAGACGATGAAAATGCCTACTTATTTCAACTTTATTTATATGCAAAATGCATCTGTTTAAAGTGAACATTTTGAAGGTTTTAACAGAGATAGACACCTGTGAAAACTGCCACAATCTGAGGAAACGCTTATATAAATCATCATTATTGACAGTTCATACTGATTTTTTAAGAGGCCTTGCTAAACCCTACTCTTGTGGCTGAATTTTTCTCAGTTTAAGCTGGAAGTTTCTAAAATGATTTTTCTCTTTTTGAAAAAAGATTTTTATTATGCATGATGGGTTCAGCAAGGTCTTCACTTCTTACTGCTGTAATCAGTACATTCAAACTTAACTGAAATAGACTAAATAGTAAAATAGATATGAAAGTTAAAACTTGGTGTTATTTTGTATTTATTTTATTTGTTTCAATCAGCAGGTGAAAGAAGATAAAAAAGCTGAAAACGTTGATTTTCGTTGCCTAGGAGAAGAATTCTGTCATTGGTTCTTTGGACTTCTTAATTCTCAAAATCCTTTTCTGGGACCACCTCAAGATGAATGGGGACCACAGCACTTCTGGCATGATGTAAAGCTTAGGTTTTATTACAACACATCAGAACAAAATGTGATGGACTACCATGGAGCAGAAATTGTGAGCCTTCGTTTGCTGTCACTAGTAAAAGAAGAATTTCTTTTTCTCAGCCCCAACCTAGATTCACGTGGACTGAAATGTGCATCTTCTCCTCATGGGCTGGTTATGGTTGGAGTTGCTGGGACTGTCCATCGAGGGAACACTTGTTTGGGCATTTTTGAACAAATTTTTGGACTCATCCGCTGCCCTTTTGTGGAGAATACTTGGAAAATCAAATTTATCAACTTGAGAATTGTGGGAGAGAGTTCCCTTGTTCCTGGAACATTACCAAAACCAGCTGTTACCTTTGAACAAAGTGATCTAGAGGCCTTTTATAATGTAATCACTTTATGTGGTACCAACGACGTACGACATAATGTAAAGCAGGCATTAGATAGTGGAACTGGGGACCAAGCTTGATGTACTGGAAATGAGGCACTGCTGAACAAAAGAGAACGGGTATATCTGACCCTCTATAGCATGAAGTACTGTCAGCCTAAAAGAAATCTTCTATACAGAAACTCTTCCAAATACTACATCAGTAATGTCAAAATGATTTCAGATGTGAGAATTGACATATTTTAGTTGAAATACCTTTCTGGACTACAGACTTACATGTTATGTGAATACATACCTATTTCTGCCCCAGTTGCAACAAATGTTCTGAAAGCTTAATGCAAATAAATCCCGCTTTAGATGTTATAGCTAACTGTGTGCCTTAGAAACCAGGTAATAATTTCCTTTTACTTAGTGAATATTCTGTTAATATCTGCACTTTTAATGTGGGAAAGGATTAATAATGTTCTAGGCTTCTCCTTTTTAAGTTTCTTACTGACTTTTGTCTAACTCTGGGTAACAATTTTACAAATGCATCTCACCATAGTATGTTTTAAAAACTATTAAATATTTTAGAGATGTTTAATGTAAACTCAAAGCTCTCATTTTAGAAAATTTAGATGACCTTTTTTTGGCAAAAAGTCCAATAATTTAACAGGTAAAGAAAACTTACTACCTCTTTAAATATTTCAGAAACATTTTTCAAAGTTACCAGCTGTAGTCCAAGCTAAATATCTTTTGTAATCTGCAATATTTTCCAAACTGTTTTGGGTAATGATAAATGCTGTTCTCAAAACAGACTTTATTCTCACCTAGGCTTAAACCAACACTTTTATAGAGCATTTACTGTACTGCAATATAAAGGAAATGCACTGTTGAAATTTTAAAGGCATGCCCAGTTCCTAACTTTTAAACGAATTATTATTCTTCCTCTTGATTGATCTTGGCAGAGGTGACAAAAATAAAAAATAAACAACAAAACCACCCCATGCATGTATAATATGGGTATACACATATACGTAAGTATACATAGACTCCCACATTATAACTTAGAATCTTTAGTTTTTTACCTTTGTGTTACTAGGTTTGAGTTGCATGGTTGAGTTGCCAAATTGTTTACATGCTTGGAAGTTTAAATTGTTCCTCACCCAGCAATTGTTTGCTGATCTTGGATTTACTTAGTTCATTTAATTTATAGAAGTACCATCGGGGGAAAAAACTGAATTGGAAAACATGGTGATGTATTGTACATGTTTTTTTTTTTTTTTTTTTTTTTTT
>NW_016107483.1:1016847-1032756 GCF_001604975.1 Cebus imitator | reverse complement strand
TTTTTTTTTTTTTTTTTTTTTTTTTTTTTTTTTTTTTTTTTTTTTTTGTTTTTTTTTTTTTTTTTTTTTTTTTTTATTGTTTGTAAATGTTTTTTTTTTTTTTTTTTTTTTTTTTTTGGCTCGTAATCTTGTAGAGAGACTCATAAGAATTTTGGAAATAGGAGGCTAAAAACTCATCTTTTTTGTTTTTTTAATGCCATGCCTCTTATGAGGAATATGAATTGATATGTCCTAAAATAGGAACTTAATAAAGGAGGGAAATCCCTTTTGTCTGCTATAAGAATAGTGTATTGTTCAGATTTAATTTACTGTTATGTTGCTCTTAAAGTTTTAGGCATTTAACCAGAACAGAGAAAATTTTATAACTGCTAGTTACACTATCATTGTAATGTAGTTAAGTATAAAGAAAATAGCAGTGTGCAAAATAATTTCCTCTCATATTGTTATAACGGTACACAATCAGGTCACAAGTCCATCTTTATTCACCCTGTACCTCAGCTTGAGTTTTGAAAGCTAGTTACCTTTTTTCCTTAGTTTGAAGTATCATTATAAAGTGTAATAGATAAACATCCTAGTAAAGAATAAAATTAAAAACCATTTCTGTTAATACAGATACTTAAAAAGGGCAATGATTTCCTCTAGGTATCTTTAGTATTGTACTTTTGAGTTTGTGTAAAGTCCAAATAAGGCTGCAATTTCTGCACATAGTTTTGAATCAACCTTAAACATTTCAAATCTTTTTGATAGTCTAAGATTTTTGATGCTGTTTTATTTCATGTGAATCTCTAGATCTGGGCACACTGTGCAGCCTAATGTTGGAGCGAGTGCATTAATGAATGAGCAAAAAGCAACTTACATACTGTGTACAAAAGATTTTTCTGCTTCTAGGGTTTATCTTTGGTTCTTCTCATCAGTGTTAGTTTTTCAGTTGCATAGTTTCTTTGAATTTCATACTTGAATACTCGGAAACTTTTAGGCCCCCAAAATGACTCAGATTTGGGAGGAGAAATTATACTGACTTTAAAAGCCTAGGGGTCAATAAGAGACCCTGAGATTCCTGAGGCTACCTGGAAAACATTATAGGGGAAGTGTATGAAGAAACAGTATTTGGAGGAGAAAGACCTAGAGGAATTGAAATCTATTAGTGAAGCTTGAAGCTTGATCAGGCTTTTGTGAAAATAGTCAAAAGCACAGTGCCAGGATTGAACTCTACTTTTGCTATAACCGCATTAGTCTGTTTATGCCAGGGAATGGCAGCTAAATAACCCAGCTTTAGTTCTCTGTTTTGATATACCCAACTGGTATTTGGAAAATCTGGAGTCAGTCATAAAGAAGAATACAGTACACTACACATAATTCATCATAACTGGGTAGTCAAACTGGAGAGACCATCTGGACCTTCACTTGCTGTAGGCTAATTTGCCATAGCCTAGAAACAGGGCATGCATAGTAAATATCCTTTTTTGTTAAAATTAAAAAAAATAATAGTTACGTTAGGATACTTTGTTAGAATCTAGAATACGAAATAACATACTTCATGTGTCTTCTTAGCAAAAATACCAATAATAAGGGGAAAAGCCATCTTTAATTTATTAAATCAACTCGCAAATGGCAAACAAGATAGCAGATCTGGGTTTTCAGAAAGGTAACATTTTTTATACTAAAAGAGATTTAGCTATCTAGTAACAATAAGAAATTGTGATAATGTCTAAAAAAAATTTCAAGAACAGTGGTTTAAAAAAAAAGTCAAAAACATTCTGTTTTAACAAAATAAGTCATACGGCTAAGTAGATCCTAAAAATGAATGCAAATCACACTGTAATGTTTTCCTTAGGATATCTCTGTTTTCACAGACTTAGACGACCTTTTCTTCACTGCTTCATGTGGGTTGTGGAAGGTGGTCATATAAGTTGAGTGCTGTGTTCTTAGAAAAACGTTTTCGGCCGGGCGCGGTGGCTCAAGCCTGTAATCCCAGCGCTTTGGGAGGCCGAGGCGGGCGGATCACGAGGTCAAGAGATCGAGACCATCCTGGTCAACATGGTGAAACCCCGTCTCTACTAAAAATACAAAAAATTAGCTGGGCATGGTGGTGCATGCCTGTAATCCCAGCTACTCAGGAGGCTGAGGCAGGAGAATTGCCTGAACCCAGGAGGCGGAGGTTGCGGTGAGCCGAGATCGTGCCATTGCACTCCAGCCTGGGTAACATGAGTGAAACTCCGTCTCAAAAAAAAAAAAAAGAAAAATGTTTTCATATGTTTTTAGAGATTTTACATATTTCATTGAGTCGATGGTTGTCCCTAAAACATCTGTGTGTCTTGTAGCTATCCCTATTCTCCATGTTGGAAAAATCCTGCCATAATAATTAAGTTTCTCCCAGACTACTCTACTGTATTAAAAGTAAAAATATTTATAAAAGATTTAGTGGCATTGCTAAGTCCCTAAGTTACAGACTAAACCTTTTTTATGAATGAAAAGATAATCGTTAGGAAATGTTAGTTTATGATAGTTGTAACTTGTGAATTTTGGTTTTCAAATGATGTTAGATACGGAGCCAAAACCAAAATACTGTCAAGTAGAACATAAAAATATTAATTCAGAATTCATTTCAATTTGACAAGGTAAACTTAATGAAGAATAATTAACATGCTTTGGAGAAAGTGACAAAAATATGAAAAGAAAAAATAACTTTAAAATATTACTACACTATATTTCCTCATATATAGAAGGGTTTTGAGGAATACTTTTGACCGATTATCTTCAATATGAAGGTTTTCATTTACTGGCATTTATTTCCAAAACAAAGATTCCTATAATCTATATTACTTATCTAAACACAGAGTGGGAGTATTAGTTCATACTGTATTCTACTTGTAACAAGTTGCTGATTTACTGATTTAAAACATCTTGGAGAAAAAATACAGAATATTCATGGAAAACTTTCATTATGATAATTGGGTAACATGTAACAGTTTATATCAAATATCTTGAACTCACCACAGTCTCTAGTCTTTTTCCCTTCCTGTTTATGACACCATTGTGATTTTAGTGTCACAGACAGTCTTTGTTTCATATGTTCAATTTCTTGCCACATCCAGATGTAGCATGTCTGTAGTGTCTTCTGTTTCAGCTGCTGCTGCTGTTAGGTGCTCTTTCCCTAACCTTTCACTAATTTTAATCTTATTTCTCTGCTTTAATATTTTTACCTGTTTGTGACATTAAAGTTTTCTTAAAGTACAACTTTCATCATAACTTTCATGTGCAGAACTTTCAGTGGTGTTGCATTACCGCCAAAATAAAATCCATCATATCCATAAAAATCCATAATCTGCTTTTCATCACCACCTAGTGTGACTCCACTCACTTTCACACATTTTTTGGTAAAGTCAACATCTACTAAGTAGGCTTTCTCTTTACCCTCTACTTACTTAGCCCTCTGCTTTTACGCCCACGTATCCAAAATTATAGAACTTTTTATTTTATTAACAGGCAGTTTGATAATTTATTGTAGAAAGAGAAGAACTACGATTCAAACAGTTCAATAATGAAATTTCTTCAAAAATCAAGCATTTTTCCTCTTCAGGAGTTTTGCATACATATCTAGAATCACCTACCCCAAGCTTTTTTATGGCTGCTTCATTTTCACCTTTGAGGCTGCTTCCTTTTTATCTTGGATTAAATGTTTTCTTTTCTCTAAATTCTCAGTATTTATCAGAGCACCTTGTTTCTTTCAGTCTAGCACTTTAGATATTATTTGTTAATGTACTAATTTATTATGTATTTCCCCCAGTAAATTTTAAGCTGAGAACAGGGACTGTAACTGTTTCAACACATTTTATTTGTATTGCTTTGCACAGAGACTAGATATTAAATATTTATTAAAGACAGAAATAAGGAAGTGATGCTACTTTGTATTCAAAGCTTTATGTATTCCTGGACCTTAGCTTATCTGTTGAAAATAAAACCTAATGGCCTGGCACAGTGGCTCACACCTGTAATCCCAGCACTTTGGGAGGCCAAGGCAGGCAGATCACCTGAGATCAGGAGTTGAAGACCAGCCTGGCCAACATGGTGAAACCCCATCTCTACTAAAAATACCAAAAATTAGCCAAGCTAGTGGCAGGTGCCTGTAGTCCCAGCTACTCAGGAGGCCGAGACAGGAGAATTACTTGAACCAGGAGGCAGAGGTTGTAGTGAGCCAAGATCACACCATTGTACTCCAGCCTGGGCAACAAGAGCAAAACTCCGTCTTAAAAAAAAAAAAACAAAAAAAAAAACTACACAAGACCTGGCATATTACATATATTAGATGCTCAGTAAATATGTGTAATGAATAAAGTCAAAGTTATCTTCTGGAAAGTTGACATACAAGCGCTAATACACTCTGGTACATGGAATTAACTGGTTCTTATACAATTTTTAAAATTTTTTGGGGACAGAGTTTCACTCTTGTTGCCCAGGCTGGAGTGCAACGATATAACTTCGACTCACTGCAACCACCGCCTCCAGCATTCAAAAGATTCTTTTGCCTCAGCCTCCTGAGTAGCTGGGATTACAGGCACCTGCCACCACGCCCAGCTAATTTTTTGTATTTTGAGTAGAGACTGGGTTTCACTATGTTGGCCAGGCTGGTCTCGAACTCCTGACCTCAGGTAATCCACCTGCCTGAGCCTCCCAAAGTGCTGGGATTACAGGTGTGAGCCACCGTGCCTGGCTTAGTTCTTATACTTTTATAAAAGATGAAGAAGCTGAAGCATCCCCCTGACCCTCACATCACGAAGAAAGCTTAGTAACACGCTGAAGATCACATCATTTTGTTGTAGGTATCTGGCCTGTTTTTGTTTTTTAGCAACAAAGCCCATGTGTTTTTCTTGCACTTTGTTTACAGTCTGACCACTGCTATTACCTTAATTTGAAAGAATTTAAACTTGAATCCTCAGTTTCTTCACATGTAAAAATGAACCATCTAGATTAGATGGTTTTTAAGGTCTCCTGTGATTTTATAGTTAGGTAGTGTTGTGGTTTTATGTCTTTTCAGCAATTCAAGAATATTGTTTTTAAAGGAATTTGTAGTTCATTGTTGGGAAAATATTCTATTATTTTGCTTCCTCATAAGCGATGCTCATTTTTTCAAAGAAATGCATATACATTTTTAAGCATATGTATGGGTAGTATGTGTATTTCTGTCTACAAAATTAT
The DNA here is from genome assembly GCF_001604975.1 of Cebus imitator. NCBI lineage: Eukaryota > Metazoa > Chordata > Mammalia > Primates > Cebidae > Cebus > Cebus imitator. The sequence goes on along the minus strand of NW_016107483.1, from coordinate 1,027,560 downwards.
TAAATGATGAAATTATTCTGTCATAACTGGAAATATAAAAGGGAAAAACGTGTGAATTCTTTAAAACATTTTTCTGTGTTCTAATCACTAGAAGTCCTGAAATTGTTTTAAACTGTCCTGTAAAACTTGTCTTGTTGCTTATGTTCAAAATATATTTCCATGTTTTAGTCAAGAAAAGTACAAAGTAACTTGACAGAAAGTGAAATTAAAGACTACTAGTAATCCCTCGAAGAGACTGAGTAATAGGAGTTGGCAAATATTTAAGAGTGGCATTGGAGACAAATGGCAGATTCAGGAGAGGCTGTTTCTGTAGGAAGCATAGTTCTGGATGAGTGCTGCCCATAAAGTCATTGAAAGTTATTCCAGGAAGTTGAAACATTTGTTTAGCAAAGACAACAGGTTTTGCTATTTTGACTGCAGTGATTGTATTAGTTCAGATTTATGAAAGAAAGAGCCTGTAATACAGAAATAAGATAACAGTAGAAAATTTAAGCATGTCAGGCCAGTCACGGTCACTCATGCCTGTAATCCCAGGACTTTGGGAGGCTGAGGATCACCTGAGTTCAGGAGTTCAAGACCAGCCTGGCCAAGATGATGTGACCCCATCTCTACTAAAAATACAAAACTTAGCTGGGCATGATGGCAGGTGCCTGTTATTCCAGCTACTTGGGAGGCTGAGGCAGGAGAATCGCTTGAACCCAGGAGGCAGAGGTTGCAATGCGCTGAGATTGTGCCACGTACTCCAGGCTAGGGGAGAGAGCAAGACTCCGTCTCAAAAAAAAAAAAAAAATAGAAAAGAAAATTTACGCATGTCAAGAACTTTAATGCTGAAATTGTCAGAGCAACCACAATATTACCGGACATTATTAGACTCCTAAGAATTAAGAGAAATTGCAGAATGTAAGCCAGAATTCTCATTTAGGAAGAACATTATGCTAGACCACAAGTTTAGGACTGAACAAAAGAGTTGATTTTTAAGACTGCATTGGTGTTCTCTCTTAAATATGTTTCAGTATGGTGGACGTTTTTTGAACACTTAGTTTGTGTTGGGCGTTTTAACAGGAAGCACTGGTACGTAAAGTAGCTTGTATTCAATATATCATTTGCACTTTGTTTAACTTGTATAAGTACTTTTTATTGTTTAATAAAGAGTTTATTTTATTAGAAAATACTTCTCTGATCTCTCATTGATGCCCTTCTTAGGTATTTTAATTTATCTGAATTGTGGGTAAGACCCCAACCTTAGGGCTAGAGAGCAATGCTGCTTAAAAAAATAATGATCCTTGGTAGTCTGTTAAGCAGATTTGCAGCTTCAAAGAGAAAAAAATGCAACTTTTTTCCACATCCTTCACAAAGATTTTGCAAATCTTATGCACATCATTCATATTTTGCACATGTTAAATGTAAGATGCATGACCATCCCCTTAAGTTTTTAACAGTGTTAGTTTATTGTAGGTGCATATTTGCACAATGAAGACTGTTGGTCAGTTGTAATCTCAGCTAACATGAGATTAACAGGATGTTCACCTTACTAATGTTTTTTGTATTAGTTTTAATACTTGTTAAATTTGCATTTTATAGTTAGTACTCATTTTGCCAACGCACAAAATTGGCTTATTGAAAAATGATGCAAATAGTAACAAACAGCATTTGTAAAAATGCTATAATGGAAGTAACCTCAATACAGAATTAGAAAATGTATGTGCTTTAGAAGAGATTCTGTGTGTATGATGTTTTCAGACGTTAGTTGATACAGACAAGGAAGGATAATGACTGTGCAAAAACGTGTGCTAAGTCTACACACTTCTAGAAGACTATGTTATCCACACAAACAATAGGTGATCAAGCCCTAATAAAAACTCTGACCCACAAAGGCTGGGCTGAGTGTTATTTCACATCGCGACTGGAAAGAGATAATGGCATTTGTGACTCCATGAGAGAGGGACTGGAAGCTCCACATTGGACCCCTACTACACTCTGCCTATATGCCTGGGATGCTTAATTTTAGGAGTCAACTTGACTGGATTCAGGGATACCCAGATAGCTGGTGAAGCATTATTTCTGGGTATGTTTGTAAGGGTGTTTCTAGAAGAGATTGACATTTGAATCAGTGGACTGAGCATGGAAGATCTATGCTGATCCAATGTGGGCAAACACCATCCAATTGGCTGAGGGCCTAGATAGATCAAAAAGGCAGAGGAAAGGCAATTTGCTCATTTTCTCTCATCTGGAGTTGAGACATCTGCCTTCTCTGGCTCTTGGACATCAGAACTCCAAGTTCTCCAGTCTTTGGGCTTCAGGATGTACACTAGTGCCCCCTTGGTTCTCAGGCCTTTTGGATTTGAACCAAGCTATGCTGTGAAGTTCCCTCATTCTCCAGCTTGGGACTTCTCAACATCCAGAATTATGTGAGCTAATCCTCTAAAAAAATCCTCTCTTGTATTTATCTATCATTTATCTATCCTACTGGTCCTGTTTCTCTGAAAAATCCTAATACCAGGAGTGATCCTAGAGGAACAGAATTGTAAGGATGGGCATCCTAAATTGGTTTTGGGAATCTGGAATTGGCTCACTAGTGTGATTGTACTTGAAATTGCTAAGGACTCTGTTTCCAGTAGTATAGAGAGCAGAGGTTGTCCATGGCATGAACTGTGATACAGATATGTAAAATATCTGCATTAGATACTCCTAATCAACCACTTATAAGAGGCAGGAAATCAATAAGTCTGTATACTTTTGAATGTTTATGAAAAACTGAATGTCTTAGACTGTGTTGTGTTGCTATAAAGGCTGGGTAATTTATACAGAAAAAAAGATTCATTTGGCTCACAGTTCTGGATAGCTGGAAAGTTCAACTTTGGGCATCTGCTTTTAAGGGCCTCAGGTTGCTTCCACTTATAGCAGAAGGTGAAGAGGAGCCAGCATGTGTACCTCACATGACAAAAGAGAAAGGGAGTGCGGGCTGTTTTTAACCACAGCTATTTCTTGGGAACTAATAGAGTGAGAACTCACCCTTTTCCACCCACAGGAAGGACATTATTCATGAGGAATCCAATGCCAGGACCCAAACACCTCCCATTGGGATACACTTCCAACATTGGGGTCAAACTTCAACATGAGGTTCGGAGGAGACAAATATTTACCATAGTGCTAAGGAATGTAATGGTATTTCTTGGTTGTTGCTAATGTTACAGCACAAAGTAATGAAAGAAAAGAATGAGTTAAGGGATTCAAATTCCCAGGTCAAGCAATGTATACATGACCTCAGAGCTCCTCGATGTACCCTGTGGGAAAATTTTCTCTCCTGGAGCCACAGGGCTGAAATTGCTACAAATCAAACACAAGTCCTTATCATGCAATTGGCTGAATTAAATGAAAGTTGAATCCCCAGCCTCATAGGGTGTTTACTGTCAAAGCGAGGGCATTTACTGGGAAAGAATGGGATCCTATAAGTTGACATGGAGACATATGGGAAGGAGATCATGATGAAGCTGGGGACATTGAGCTCTTAAATTTTGATGAGTCATTTTTGCAAGCAGAAATGCCCTTCCCACCCCTGGCAGCAGTAGCATTCTTACCCACAGTCGTAGTGGCTTTCTACTTTTAACCCTGCATTGTCTAAGGAAATGATAATGGCCTCCCCTGAGGCATTTGCCATGAAAGACAATGCTGATTCTCTCATATCCACTTTTATCACCTTTTTTGCTTTTAGGCTTATAACTAGACTCAAATCCCATTAGTAGACTCCTGAAAGTGAGGTACAAAGTCTGACCTATAAGGAGGTATGTTACACTCCAAAAGGACTATTTGAATTTTCTAGTTTGCACAGGCAGAAATCCAGGGAACATGTGTGGGAATGAATGTTAAGGGGATGGGATAATGGCGGAAGGAATGTAAAATTTGATCAGGCCAAATTTATTAATATGGGCCCACTAAGTAGTAATTCTGAGTTTAATGTTGCAGCTTAGAGAGTTAGAAAGCATACAAGCTGGTTGGTTGGTTGGTTGGTTGGCTGAAACATTAATCAAAAGGTAGCTCACCATAAGCAAGTTGAATATGCCTGATCTCCCTTGGCTTAATGTGGACGTAGGAATTCAGAGTCTTATGGAGATTAGAATTTTAATCCTTCTTCCATCCTTCTCCAAAGAGACCTGTGGTCTTTTATCAAGGTAATTCTGCATTGATAAAAGGGAAATAATCAGAACTTTCAGGAACTACTGGAACATAAGACCTTTCAGGAACTACTGGCCAGTGTTCCAGTAGTCCCTGAAAGGTCTGATTATTTCACTATGGCTCTCCAGTCAGAGTAGAGTCTTATGGAGGTCAAGTGATCAGTGGCATTTTATCTCTGGTCCAACTCACAGTGGATCCACTGGGTCCCCAAATCCATCTTATGTAATTTCCCTGTTGTGGAATGCATAATTTGAATAGAAATATTTAGTGACTGGCAGAATCTTCACCTTTGTGTCCTAACCTGTGGAGGGAGGGCTACTTTGATGGGAGAGGTCAAATGGAAGCCATTAGAGCTGTCTCTTCCTAGAAAAATAGAAACTGCAAAACAATACTGCATTCCCAGAGGGATTGCAGAGATTGGTATCATCATCGAGAACTTGAAGGAGGCAGGGGTGGTGATTTTCACCACATCAACATTCAGTTCTCTTATTTGTTCTGTGCAGAAGGCAGATGGAGAATGACAGTGAATTATTGGAAGCTTAACCAAGGATGACTCCAATTGCAGTTGCTATACTAGATGTGGTTTCCTTGCTTGAGCAAATTAACACATCTCCTGGTAACTGGGAGGCAGCTATTGGTCCAACAAATGCCTTTTTCTTTATATCTGTTCAAAAGACCTTTCAGAAGTTTGCTTTCACCAGCCATACACCTTCACTGTCCTACCTTGGGGATATATCAAATCTCCAGCCCTACGTCCTAACTGAGTTTGCAGAGATCTCAATCACTTTCCCCTGCCACAAGATATCACACTGGTTCATTACACTGATGACATTATGCTGGTTGGACCTACTGAGTGAGAAGAAGCAACTACCCTAGACTTACTGATAAGACATTTGTGTGTAAGGGGTAGAAAATAAATCTAACAAATATTCAGAGGCCTATAAGGAAAAGAAAACACAAAACAAGCAAAAAATTTGGGGGCCTTCTGCCTTAATGAAATTTCTGGGAGTCCAGTGCCCTGGGGCATGTGGAGATATGATTTCTAAGATAAAGGATAAATTGTTGCATCTGGCCCCTTCTACAAACAAAGGAGAGCAGGCTTGCTTTTCATCATGAGCACTTTTAGGCCTCCAGGCAAATATTTAAGAATGTGTCAAAATTATTTGAGTCCTGTGGAATGGTGTGGAGCAAAAACTATCAGTGATAAACTTCATCCCAAACCACTGCAGCATGCATCTTACGTAAGTGCCTAAGACTGAGCCCTGTCAATCAAAATCTAAATCTAAAAGTGCATTCCACTATGCCTCTTAGTAAAACTCATTGAAGAACATAAAAATCAGATGTTGAGACATACAGTTTTTGAAATGAGGCTCAATTATTATTTAAAATCTAGTGTACTTTGACATACTACTCTATAAATGATAATATGTGCAAGATATTGGCTTAAATTCTTTTTAGGTACTAACCCATTTACTCTTTATAGCAATGGTATGAGGTAGGTATTCTTATTTTATGTATTTTGTAGATAAAGAAACCTAGGCATAAAGAAGTTAAGTGACATACTCAAAGTCACACAGCAGGTAAGTGGCATAGCTTTGGTTTGTACCCAGGTGGCCTACCTCTGGAATCTGTACCCATGTATTAGTTTGCTAGACCTCCCATAATAAAGTACCACAGACTGGATGGCTTAAATAGTAGACATTTATTTCTCACAGTTCTGAAGGTTAGAAGTTCAAGATCAATGTGTTTGCCAGACGTGGTGATGACTGTAGTCCCAGTTACTCAGGAAGTTGATACAGGAGTATTGCTTGAGCCCAGGAGTTTGAGTGTGTAGTGAGGTTCTAGTGAGCTTTGATGTAGCCTGGCCTGCAGAGGCAGACCAGCTCTAAAAACTAACAAACTAAAACAAGATCAAAATCTTGACAGGGTGGTTTCATTCAAAGGCCTGTCTCCTCAGTTTGCAGATGGTGTGTCCGCATTTTGTCCTAACATGGCTTTCCTCTGTGCACATACATGTGTACTAAGCTCCTCTTCCTATAAGGACACTAGCCACATTGAATTGGAGCCTACCCAAATGACCTAATGTCACCTTAGTTGTCACTTAAAGACCTTACTTTACATACCACATACCACTGCATTCTGAGTGGTATAATACATGAATTTTGGAGAGACACAATTCAGGTCATAAAAGTGCCTAACCTTACCTCGAGTGACCCGCCCGCCTCGGCCTCCCAAAATGCTGGGATTACAGGTGTGAGCCACCATTCTGGCCAACACAGTGAAATCCTGTCTCTACTAAAAATACAAAAACTAGCTGGGCATGGTGGATCGCACCTGTAAAATTCCAACTGCTCAGGAGGCTGAGACAGGAGAATCGCTGGAACCCAGGAGGTGGAGGTTGCAGTGAACTGCAAGCCACTCCACTACAGCCTGGGCAACAGAGCAAGACTCCATCTCAAAAAGTCCCTAACCACGAAAATGTGAATATTTTACCTATCATGTTTGTAATTATACATGTGTGCACACACACCAGACATTTGTGTTTAGGATGGTTGAAAATTGCTTAAAAAGTGGAAACATTTTCTCTCTGGCATGTTTTTATTAAAAAAAATAGAATCTCTTCATGGCACTTGGTTGGATCTAGCTATTGTGCCGTGGGGTATTAAATTAGATTTTGTTCTCTCTAAATATTTATTCAAGTCTAAATAGTCTGTACCATAATGATAGGTGATAACTCCCAAGGATTCAATGCAAAACATCTGTCTGTAAACAAAAACAAAGACTTGGTTTTGACATTTTGGAAAACTTCCCCCTTTGTTTAGATAGACTTCTGTGGTAATATCCATGAGTCAAGTTGAATGAAACTGCTACAAATTCGGATCCAGATGTAAATATGGGCTTTATAGCAGCTGGCTGACACTATATACAAGCTTGAAAATAAAACCAAGACGATCATGCAAGAAGGTTTAAAGCAAGTGGAAGAGTAAAGATACAGGAATTTGCTCAGGAACATAAACTAGAAATCTGAGTAAAGGATTTTGGTCTTCACTTAAAACTGTGTGCAAGCCTTCATTTCATTTAAATGAGGGTAAAAGGCAATTAGATGCGGCTGTAAAATGTGAAACTTGAGTCAATGTTGCCGTGTTCAGCCTAAAATATTCTAGCTATGCACCCTAAGCATATTGTTTGTATTTTATAAAAATAAATTTGGTACAAATTCCTAAATATCTAAATATAAAATTTTAGGGATTATTTAGACAATTCTCTGGCTAATTTCAAGTGCTTTGTTGTTGCTGGTAAGCAAACCAGAAATCTTCCTTTTCTCTATGTCTCAAGTTAAGACTCTTTGAAACTCATAAGCCCCCAAAAGCAATTTGTTTTCATTTTGCTAAGACTTACATAATATTAAAATAATTACCTATCTTCAGTAGCTGTTATCCAAAAAGTATGTAAATAAAGAGCAAAGTTGGAGGCAAGAGTTACTATCAAGCTGTAGTAATCCAGATAGTGGTACCAATAAGGATCCACAGATGAACGGAATAGAATAAAGAACCTAGCGGTAAACTTGCACATACATAGACATTTGCTTTTTAACAAAGCAAGCCAATGAGGAAAGACAAGTCCCTTGGAACACTAAATATCCATATTAAAAAAAAATCCCTTGACTCACACCTCATACTATACAGAAAAGGCAATTTTGGATTATACACCTAAACATTAAAACTGAAACTATAAACCTTTAAAAGGAAATCAAATATTTTTGTGACTTGGGGATAAGCAAAGGTTCTATCAGGTAGAGAAAGTAAAATCATTTAAGAAAAAATTGGTAAATTATATTTCATCCAAATTAAAAGCTTCTGGTAATGAAAATGCACATTAAGAATTAAATAGGTAAGCTAAGACTGGAGGAGATATTCACAAAGCATACACCTGACAAAGGACTGATATGCAGGATACATAGAGTACTCCTACAACTCAGCAATAGCAAGTCAAATAACCTAATGAAAAGTGGGCAAGTATTTGAATAAACAATGTATAAAAATAGAAGTACAAATTGCCAATAAAAACATTAAAAATTATGCAATGTCATCCGTCACTATGGAAATACACATTAAAACCAGGAGACACCACCACACCACCACCAGAATGACTCTAATTTAAAAAGATAAACACTACCAAATGCTAGTGAGGCTGTAGAAAAACTGGACCTCTCATACATTTTTTTAAAGGATTGTGTAATGCTGCAACTAAATGCTAAATGCTAGAACTAAAGATATCCCTATACTGTGGCCCAGCATTTCACTAATAAGCATGTGCTAAAGTGAAATAGAAGCATATATTCACAAAAAAATGTATATAGCAACTTTGTTCAGAATAGCCCCAAATGGGAAATAGCTCACATGTCCATCAGTTAGAGATTGGATAAACAAGCTATGGTGTTTATAGTGAAATACTCCTCGATAATACAAATAAATGAATTATACATTGCATTCCACATGAAGGCTTAGTGAAAGAAGATTTAAACAAAAGGGTACATACTTTGTGACTTCACTTATAAGAAAGTCTAGAACAAACAAAACCCATCTGCAGTGGCAAAAAAATAACATTGGTTGCCTCTGGAGAGTGTTGGGGTAGGAATTTACTGGGGAAGGGTATAAGAACTTTCTTAGAGGAAGGTCAGGTTCTATATCACGATAAAGATTTGACTGTGTACAGATGTATGTATTTGTCAAAACTCAGTGAACATACACTTAAGAGTTGTACATTGTAGTGTATGTAAATTTCACATAAACACACAACTATTGAACTCTAAAGTGCTTACATAAATAAGAGGAATTAATGGATGAAGGCATGGATTGATGGATGAATATAATAAAATGCAAGGATACTAAACTGCTAATAGTAGGATCTTTTGGTAGATATACAGGTATTCAATTAAAATTCTTTCAATTTTGCATTATGTTTGAAAAGTTTTATAATGTTGAAAGAAAAATATCAAAAGCAACAAGAGAAATTAGTTTGTTCATGTTCCAGGTAAAATGATATTCTACTGACAGAGCCTGCTGGAACATTATTTTAGTTTCACATCATTAAGGAGTTTGTCTACTTATGTCAGAGTTAGAATGATTAATCAAAATACTCTTAACATACATAATAATGTGGTTTGAACATTCATGAAACAATAGTCTGAAAACTGAGGAAGGAAACACTGCTGGTATTCACAACTTGATGTGTGATTTGAATAAGACTTTATATGCTCAAAATCTAGAACTTTGAGATATTTGTTTTTTATCCATATTAATCTGTGTGAGTTTAACCCTCAACTATAATAAATTCAGCATACTAATAAATAACTTCTCAACATGTATACAGTACAATCAATACTATAAATGTGTTACACTCTTGAATAACTAAGCAACAGGTGACTTTCTGAAGACTAAGTAAACTCGAATAATAACGTGTTTTAGGGGCTGCGTAGAGCTATGTATATGAATATACAGATGCTTTTTATTTTCTAATGCAAATTTGCCTTAATAGATAGGCTTATTTTTATTGATAAGTTATCGATTTTCTCAGGATTTTAATAAAATATTCATTTTTACAATAGTTTTTTTCATTTTATTTATTTACTTTTTATTTAAAAAATAGATTCCTAAGCAAATTAACATAGGATTTTTTTTCCATTTTAGAGTACCTACTTTAAATTTTTAAATTTTAATTCTATTCAAGTGTGTTCTTTGGATCACATTTTACTTGAGACTAATTTGTTAAGGCCCAGATAACGTGATAATACTGCAAAAGTACTTTATTTTCTTCATCCTCCCTTCCTCCCCATTGATTTTTTTTCTTTTAAAATTAAGAAGGAATCAAAGTACTTTATCCTCCTCTTGTTCAAAACCCAAATGCTGATGCGGATTATTTGGAAGGAAGCTTGTAACAGCATCTCAAAGTAGAAAGTGGAAATTTAGTGACATCTTGTGGCCAAGACTTTTCTCTGAGTGTTTTATCTCCATGTCATAGAATTGGCTTTGTAGTAATGGAATTCCAATTGGTAAACATAAGCTTTTGAGGGTACATGGAGACTTTCTGGAAAATTTGGCTGCTCTGGAAAACTTGGCTGATCTAAAAAGTTTTAAGGCAATCAATTTTCTGATCCTCAGTGTCCTTTGCATTTTCCCTAACGAACTTGGTTTTGGTGCTATACCATGTTCAGTCCTTTTTTCCCCCACAGCTGCCATTCTTCCATTTAATAAAATAAACACCTACGGCTCATCCCTCCTGAGTCTCACTGAAGTGCATTGTCCTGTGGTATAAAAAGCTCTGGATGCTAATCAAAGAGCGTTTTTAATTGTTAGTGTTTGTAACGAGAAAGGAAATCACTATAATGATTGTTCAACAAAAGTTTTGTAAGTCAAGTGGTTGCTAAACTATCTTTACGATTATTTGATTCTAACAAAATTAAAGAAAACCATGGTTTGGGAGGCCAAGGTGGGAGGATGGCTTGAGCCCAGGGTTCAGGTTGTGCCTAGGCACAAGATC
>NW_016107483.1:1005771-1016824 GCF_001604975.1 Cebus imitator | reverse complement strand
AAAAAAAAAAACAGAAGAAGAAGGGGAAAAAAAAAAGCCAGGACTGGTGGCTCATTCCTGTAGTCCCAGGTACCTGAGAAGCTGAGGTAGAAGGATGAATTAAGCCTAGAGGCCAAGCCTTAGGCAATGAGCCTTGATTATACCACTCCACTCCAGCCTGAGCTACGGAAGCTCTGTCTTAAAACAAACAAACAAATTGAATTAAGCTTTTATCTGTTGCTCTATTTACTGAAGTAAATCTTGACAATAAATTACTATCTGATTATTTTCCTTTTGATGTAAAATTTGCATACATTAAAATGGACAAATAAATTAGGAATGTATTTAAATTTGGATGATACTGTAATTTTATTTCTCTCTACTTCTTAATGTAAGCATGATTGATCATATTTACACCCAAAAACAACAACAACAAAATTGGAATAGAATTCACAACAAACCCTGACTTAAGCAATAAGAATATTAATTCATCTCAGTGAATTATGGATTTCCAGTAAAATATGTGAACTAGTTAGGTTGTTTTGATAAATTATATAATAATAACAATTATAATAATTCAAACCAGAAGACATTTTTTACCACTCAAAATATTATAGGGAAGTTTCTAAAAATTATGATCACGTTGTTACATAGAAATATTGTATGATGATCAATACGTCTTGTAAAAGCACAAAATGTGGCACATTGGAATAAAATTCTATGAGGCACTTGGAATAAAACACAAATTGAAGGAGTGCAAGCAAAATTTCTAATTGTGAAAAAGGAACTTATATGCAAATATGTAAATAGACACTGATGGGTAGAGAATTCAATGACATTAGATATGTTTTACCTATTTTTTAATTTATTGTATATATTTAAGATGTGCAATATGATGCTTTGATATATATAAAGCATGACTACTGTCAAGCAAACTAACTGGAAATTGTGCGTATTTAGAATTTGGTAAATGAAAAGACGTTTGGTGCAGCAGAGAAATCTAAGAAGCACAATGCTGAATCTTTCTGTGAAGTATTTTTTCTTCCTGAATCAGACTTCTTATGTTCTCTTTTGACTGACAGATCCACCACAAGAGACAATTATGATTGCGATGAGAGGAATCATCTTTGCCAAGAGGGTCTGGCTCTGGGAGGAATGGAGGGAATGTCGTGGGGCAGATGCCAGCCATCAGAATTCACAGCTGAGCTGATGGCTGCAGCAAGGGGAATTGTAATCATGACTCAGGAGGAATCGAGGAGCACCACTGGACCCAGACACAAACAGGAACACTGAATTCACAGTTCTTTTTCCTCCCCATTGTTATCCCCATTATCCTGGTTTCTCTTTTCCACATTGATGTTCTTTGGATTGGCCTCACAGTTCCTCTTCATTAATGTTGTTCTAATGACAGATGATGGCTATCTGCTGAAATGAAGCTCTGGAATGCCACTCTGTCTTTTGCAAATCTGAAAAAAAGTGATTTTACTCACCAAATATAACCATTACTTTGCTGGAAGAGGAGTATTCTGGAGGAACTGTGAAAAATTCAGTGTGAATGAGGAAAGCTTTTGCAGCCAGACAGGTGGCGGAAGTGGAGAGGGAAAGACTTGTAGAATGTAAATGTTTGATGGCCTATAATAAGGTTGGCAAAGGCTTGACTCCAAAACTTCTCCTCACTCTTTCACCTTCAGCCCGTAAATGATACCAGTAATGTCCTCATTCTTTCCCACTGAGCTCAAAGGAGGTCACACATTCTTGAATACATTTTTCCAGGGATCATTCAGAATCCACTGGCATTAGATAAAGAGGTAAAATTCAGTCATCATCTGAGGTCTAGATATCTACTGTGTTTCCTGGAAAATAGCCTTCTTGTTATGTTCTTCAAAAAGACATGGTTTTTGAAGCCACAAAGTTGGCTTTTGTTCATATGACACTGATACAGGAGGTAGAAAGAAATTAGGCAGTGAGGGTAAAAAGAGTCCTCGGCAGAGCTTCCCTTTTAACCAAAAGCAGGCTGATAAATTATTTTTTTTTCTAAAAAAGAGCAGCCTGAAAAATTGAGCTGCAAACACATAAAGTAAGCTGGCAGCTTGCACAGGTGAATGCAGGCAGCTGTGGGGACTGGGCACATCCATCATGGAGGCTCCATCGTCCTTTTTTTTTTGTTGTTACCACATGTACAGTAAAGGAATGGGCAACATGAGGCAGGGCAGGCAGAGGACCCGCTTGTATAATAAAAGATTAGGGTGGGGCGGACAGAAAGGTACATGCTATGCACACCTAGTCCTAACCAGCTTTTCGTGCTCTATGCAAATGGCACACCTGGTCCGACCAATCCTTCACACCCTATGTAAATCAGACATTGCCACCTCACCAGGCATCTATGAAGCCCCCTGCATTGCACCACGGATTCAGCAACCCATTTCTCTTGGACCCCTCTCTCCAGCAGAGAGCTAGTCTCTTTCACCTATTAAACTTCTACTTTTTTTTTTTTTTTTCTTTACAGGGAAAATGCAGCTGGGCTCAGGGAGCCACACCACCTATAAGTGGAGTCAGGTGAGGCCCCGTATGTCCCTAAGTGTGAGTATTTATTGTGTATAGGTTAGGGGGCAGGGCAGTGAGTGAAATCATCTTTAAGGATAGTGATAGAGTCGTGAGCAATAGAACATGGGGTCCACCCCCATTAGGTCACCCAGGCTAGGAGGTGGACAGTGCACAGCAAGGGGTCCATTCCCATTAGATTATCGAGGCACGGGTCATGTGCAGTAAAGGGTCCACCCCCATTAGGTCACCGAGGCATGGCGGTGTGCTCAGTGAAGAGGATGCAGTGTGCAATGCCTCTATCTATGGGCAAGCTACTAAGATTTATGGGAGGATGCTTTAAGTCACACAGCAGTGACAGGGCTGTCAGGGTTACCGCCACCTGCTAGCAGCTTCCAATGAGTTCTATAGGAAGATGCTTCCTATAGAAGCACAGTAACAAGAGCCGATAAGTTCACAGTCACCAAGGTGCAATTGCTGGTCTGAGGGCAGCCTTCCACAAGAACTGGAGCAAGGTCCTACAACTCCTTTATCAGGAGGAGTGGCTCTTGCCCCAAGCCTGCCATGCAGCGGGTATCTTTACGATACTGAACGCTGCCGCCTGGGCCATGAATTCTTGTCCTGGTGTAACTGTTTTCCCTTAAATCATGCTCTACACTGTGTCTGCTCCAGACATTTCTCTGACTATAAGCTGCTTATTCCTTAATTCATGCTCTGTACTGTGTGCAGTCTAGGCATTCCTCTGATTATGAACTAAGATGTAGTTTTATATATATGTATGTATATATATATATATACATATATATGTATATGGAAATAACTGAGTGGTAAGATATTCTTTAGGCACTCATTCTATGAACTAATATGTGATTATATAGAGAGGATTGTATAAAGGGATATCACTGAGTAGTAATGCTATAAACTGAGATATTCCCCAAGCCCTAATTCTATAAACTAATATATGATTATATAAAGGATTATATAAAAGGAAATCACTGAGTAGTAACACTATAAACTGAGATATTCTCCAGGTCTTAATTGTGCCAAGGTTCTGCTTAGCTCTCCTTCCTCGGTGCCTATATGGGGGGTTACCCACGTTTCCTGCTTTCTTTTGTTCTACAAGTGTGGTTATGGCCACCATGGCCTGAAGTTGTTGCCTATTATGTTTGTGAAATTTACGAATACAGAAACATGTAATCAACAAGGTACAAACGCAAGCAACAATCGTAATGATGGCAAACAAGGAGAAACCACCTAAAGGAACAGACCATTTTCTAAACCACTTAATTGGACTAAGATCTGAGTGGCCTTGTGCAATGCCTTTGAAAGTTTCTGAACCTGGGACAGTAGTTAGATGTGCCTGAGAAGCCTCAAAAATTTGTTGCTTCAGGTGATTAATGTCCAAGGTGAGATTATTATCCCAGGACAGCAGGTGGTGATGTATAGTGTGCCAGGGATGAAGTGTAGAATTATAATTGACAGGAGGAATGCAAAAATCAGGCGTGTTCCAGTCACATTGTAACTGAGCATGATGCTCAAGGTTTAAAACCCCGTCGCGCAGCCAAATGACACTTTGGCGAAGATCAGTAATTTGATTAGCCAATTGTTGATCAATCTGGGACTGGGAATTCCAGAGAGTAGTGGAATTCTTTTGCCAACGTTCAACAATGTGAGCTGTTTGAATGGAGTTGTGTATGGCCGTGCCAGCAGTCGCAGCTGAGTCCGTGACAGCAGTCAGTCCAATGACCGATGCTATCAAGGTAAAGACGAAGCGATGGGTGTGATGTAAAATGTCCTTGAGGATTTGAGTTACAATGTGCATAGAGGGAGAGGACTCCCATGGACGATGTAATACAACAGGAATCCAAACTCCCTCCCTTGCCCTGACCAGCAATACATTAGTTAACAGAAAAGGTAGCATCTAGACAAGAAAACAATTTGCAATTGGTATAATCAATAGAGTTGGTGACAAATGATACAAAAAAGTTATCAACCAGTAACATATAATGAGGCTTAACACAACTGCGAATAGGTGTTATGTCTTTGAGAGTAAAGTGTAGATGTGTAGAGTGTCACCAGAGCTGCGACCGTATGAGTCCATGGAAACATTCCAAAAGTGAAGTCCACTGAGAGCAGCAGCCAGCTCCCACAGTTCAGGATGTTCCTGTCCAACAAGAGTGTGAATCAATCATCTTAGGACGCTGTGCAACGATGCCAGTGTGAGGCCATGTGTAGGGAAGTGGTGAGGTCCATAGGCGAGGAACTCGATGCAGAACTTGGTGCAGTCCTGAGCCTGTTGTGTCCTCCGTGAAGAGGTGAGGATATTTCGGACAGTGTGGGTTTTGTCCAGTGCAATTATGCCAATAAAAACCTTTGGTAGCCCAGTCAACAATGACAGCATTATCAAGGGGGCCCAGTATGGTCCCAGTGGGTGCATTGCAGTGGTCCCAGTGAACACTCTGAATATGGAGCGGGCCTTCCATTGGACGTTCGCAGCAAGCAGGTAGCCCTTTTGTTTTGTTATGATGGACAACCAAAGGCGATGACTGGAGTGGCCAGATTTTTTAATGATCGCCATTCTAACTGCGTGAGATGGTATCTTAATGTAGTTTTGATTTGCATTTCTCTAATGACCAGTGATGATGAGCATTTTTTCATATGTTTTTTGGCCTCATATATTTCTTCTTTTGAAAAGTGTATGTTCATATCCTTTGCCCACTTTTGAATGGGTTTTTTTCTTGTAAATCTGTTTTAGTTTTTTTGTAGATTTTGGATATAAGTGCTTTGTCAGCTAGGTAGATTGCAAAAAATTTTTTCCATTCTGTTGGTTGCTGTCTCACTCTAGTGATTGTTTCTTTGGCTGTACAGAAGCTCTGGAGTTTAATTAGATCCTATTTGTCTATTTTGGCTTTTGTTGCCATTGCTTTTGGTGTTTTAGTTATGAAATCCTTGCCTATGCCTATGTCCTGAATGGTTTTCCCTAGGTTTTCTTCTAGGGTTTTTATGGTGTTAGGTCTTATGTTTAAGTCTTTAATCCATCTGGAGTTAATTTTAGTGTAAGGTGTCAGGAAGGGGTCCAATTTCCGCTTTCTGCACACAGCTAGCCAGTTTTCCCAACACCATTTATTAAACTGGGAATCATTTCCCCATTACTTGTTTTTGTCAGGTTTGTCAAAGATCAGATGGTTGTAGATGTGTGGCATTGCCTCCGAGGCCTCTGTTCTGTTCCATTGGTCTGTATCTCTGTCTTGGTACCAGTACCAGGCTGTTTTGATTACTGTAGCCTTGTAGTATAGTTTGAGGTCAGGTAGTGTGATGCCTCCAGCTTTGTTCTTTTTGCTTAGAGTTGACTTGGCTCTGTGGGCTCTCTTTTGGTTCCATATGAAGTTTAAGGTGGTTTTTTCCAGTTCTGTGAAGAAGGTCATTGGTAGCTTGATGGGGATAGCATTGAATCTATAAATTACTTTGGGCAGTATGGCCATTTTTATGATATTGATTCTTCCTAACCGTGAGCATGGAATGTTTCTCCATCTGTTTGTGTCCTCTCTTATTTTGTTGAGCCGTGTCTTGTTGTTCTCCTTGAAGACGTCCTTTATGTTCCTTGTTAGCTATATTCCTAGGTATTTTATTCTCTTTGTAGCAATTGTGAATGGCAGTCCATTCTTGATTTGGCTCTCTTTTAATCTGTTATTGGTATATAGGAATGCTTGTGATTTTTGCACATTGATTTTGTATCCTGAGACTTTGCTGAAGTTGCTTATCAGTTTAAGCAGATTTTGGGCTGAGATGATGGGGTCTTCTAGATATACAATCATGTCATCTGCAAATAGAGACAATTTGACTTCCTCCTTTCCTAACTGACTACTCTTTATTTCTTTTTCTTGCCTGATTGCTCTGGCTAAAACTTCCAATACTATTTGAATAGGAGTGGTGAGAGAGGGCATCCTTGTCTAGTGCCAGATTTCAAAGGGAATGCATCCAGTTTTTGCCCATTCAGTATGATATTGGCTGTGGGTTAATTGTTTTCAATGTTATTTTAATTAATTGTGACATTTGGTTCCATTTTTTCATTGTTTTTTACTTTCCTTTCTATTTATCACTCTTTTAGAGATTTTTCTCACCTCCTGGCCATTAACCAAACAATTGTTTCCAGAAATAGTCACAGGATAAATGAAGTGTAGTAAAACAGTCTAGTTTCATTTCTTCCATTGACAGAAGCATCTTCCAAAACTGCAGGGTTTTAGACATGACTTTGCTACAGTGATTTTAGTGATAATACCTAATTTGTTTACTTATTTTAGCTATGTACATTGAATTAATGAAATTAGTTTTCCTTCTTCTTTTTAACTAGTCATCAATCTGTTGAACACATGATGCAGCCAGTCCCTCACACACAACAATATCATTTTACTGTCAGGTGTCAGGAAGGGGTCCAATTTCTGCTTTCTGCACACAGCTAGCCGGCTTTCCCAACACCATTTATAAAACAGGGAATCCTTCCCCCATTGCTTGTTTTTGTTGGTATTTCATGTAGTGAAGTCCTTTATCTGGAACATTTATATGGTCTAATTCATGTCTTTACAGGCATGCTTTCTCCTTAAATTATTTCTCTAAAAGAGTCATAACAAATTCTAAATATTTGGCATTTAGTTTAAACATTTGTATTTTCTCAGTTATAGGTTGGACACAGTAGCTTACCCCTGTAATTCCAGCACTTTGGCAGGCTGAGGCAGGAGGATCACTTGAGCTCAGGAGTTTGAGAGCCACTTTGGCAACATAGCAAGAACGTGTGTTTACAAAATATTTGAAAATTAGCTGGGTGTGATGGTGTACACCTGTAGTCACAGCTACTGAGGAGGCTGAGGTGGGAGGATCGCTTGAGCCTGAGAGGTCAGGGCTGCAGTGAGCTATGATGGCGTGACTGTGCCCCAGCTTGAGCGACAAAGTGAGACCCTGTCCCCAAAAAATAAAGAAATAAAAAATGAAAATGTATATTTGTTCAATTAGGATTTTCACATGCAGAATAATCATAAAATCTTAAATCTAGAAGAGGCTTTAGAGAAAATTAGCATACATCATTTGATAGAGGAGGGATAAGCATCTCAGAAAAATTAGGAGATTAGGTAAAATCCACATAGCATGTTAACACGTGGTACATGATTCAATATATAATTACAAGGACAAACACATAAGGATTAAAAATAATTTGCCTATTTCAGTCATTTTAAATACTAGATTTTCATTATGGACATCAAACTATGTTAGGAACTGATGAGAAATCACTTGCCCTCTAGGACACACATACCAGGAGAAAATCTTTGCTGTGCCATGTGTAGAGTTTAACATAGAGGCCCTGTGAGGCTGAGGCAGGAGAATTGCTTGAACCCGGGAGGCAGAGGCTGCTGTGAGCTGAGACGGCACCACTGCACTCCAGCCTGGGCGACAGAGAGAGGCTTTGTCTGACGAACAACAACTGTCAGTGCTGGATGAAGGAAAAATGATTAAATGATTTTCATCAACGAAATGCCTTTTATTATACGATAAAATTAGCAACAGACAAGCCAATCAAGGGATTTTATAGGTTGATATATTTGAAATAAAGCAGCCAAACCCATTATCAAATGCCAGTTGCTGTGAGAGTTCACTTCAAACAAAATAATTTGTTGCCATTTTGTTGTCAAAAAGGTATGATAGAAAGATTGGAAAATTTAGCTAATTTTTTTCCTTTTTCTTCTTCATTTAGGAAATTACTTCTCATTCAATGCTAGAAAAAGAAGGTTATCTACAAAGGCACCTTGAAATGAGTATATGTGAAAACAGTAAATCTTAGATATTCAATCTAATGGCACAAGTGTAAAAAAAAAATACTGCATTGGATTTAAGCTTAACTCAGGTTAGCATCTTAGGTTATTGAAGATTAGATAAATTGGGGGGAAGTAAATAATGGTTAGCAAAGGAACTTAGTGCTAGAATAAAGGAAGAGAGGTGTAGTATCGTTTCCCATTATAGAGTATGGTTTCCATTTTATTCCTTCTAAATAAATGTATTTTAATTAAAAAATTGCTTTTGGTTATGTGTGGGATAAAAGGTATGGACCATTAGAAAAGAAACCAAGGTAAACTGTGGCAACATTATGTGAAGCCACCATGATTAAGGGATACTAATACAGTTTTGGACTAAGATTAATTTTCAGGGGACTATTTAAATTAGTTCTATTTAGTGTTGCATAAATGCTTGGGCAGTTACCGCTGCGACCTGAAAAGCCTGTGTTCCCGCAGAGAAGTAAACGATTCTGGATCTGAGCACAGTGTGGCGATGTTGCAGCACAGATCCGCCCTGCCCTGCTGCAGGAAGGCTTCATTCTCACACTGAAGCAGGAGTTTGTGTGCTGCCTTTCCTTTCCGTTTTATGATGCCTTTTCATTAGCTAGTGCTTTTATTTTCTAGTATAATTTCATAAGTGTGTGTGGCACACTGCTGTTGTTGGTAGAGAACTTTAGAGTTTTTATGCATCTGGCATCCCTAAATATTCGCATATAACATGATAATTTAAACTGTTCGATCCTCCATACTCCATCAAGGAATCCATGTAACTTCGCAGGTTCTCACTCATTTGTGGGATCTAAAAATCAAAATAATTGCAATTTGGACATAGAGAGTAGAAGAATGGTTAGCAGAGGCTGGGTGGGGTAGTGGGGGGCTGAGAGGGAGGTCGGGATGATTAATGGGTACAAAAAATGGTTAAAAAGAACGAATAAGCCCTACCATTTGATAGCACAACAGGATGACTATAGTCAATAATAATTTAATTGTACATTTTAAAATAACTAAAAGAGGATAACTGGATTGTTTGTAACAGGCAAGATAAATGCTTGAGAGGATGGATACCTCATTCTCCGTGGTGTGCTTATTTCACAGTGCATGTCTGTATTAAAACATCTTGTGTACCCCATAAATACTCATCTACAATGTAATCACGAAAATTAAAAATGAAAAACTCAAAAAACAAAGAATTCATGTAATGCTAAATAAACCAATTTCAATATACAAGGCTTTTCAAACATCCACTAGAGCATATGAAATAATAGCAAATACCACAAGAGTTCACGAGTTTCATCCAAGAATGCAGTGCCACTTCTTGTAAACAGCATTCATGAATTCATGTGCACATCTAGCTGTTGAATCACTCCACAAATGCGAAGTACCTGCTCTGTGTCAGGCACTCTGAATATGCAGAGATAGACAAAATACACCTTAATACTTGCATAGTGGAGGAGAGTGACATTAAAAAGGTATAAGGACAAACACATAATTACTACCTGCTTTTAACTTAATGAAGATACAGTGAAATATCATAAGCTGATTCAGATGGGAAGAGAGGATGGAGAAAGGGGATCACAAGGCGAACCAAGCAAAGAATGTTTCCAGGCAGAAAGAACAGCATTTGAGGAGGTTCTGTAGGGGAGTTTGGCCAAGTCAAGAAACTGAAACAATGTTACCACGTTAATAGGGCTTAAACGTTTTTGAGAAGGCTGGAGTGAGAGTAGCAGAAGATGACTTGCTGGGTTAGCAGAGGCCAAAACAGCCAGAGCCTGAGTGAAATGAAAAGGATAATAGGTTTTATTCCGAGTTCTGTGGGAAGCTGTTGGAAGGTTTATGAGAAGAAGAGCAAGAAGATTAGATTTTTTTCTTCCTACCATACACTATGTAAATTCCAGTCCCAACATTAAAGTCTTTAAGGGTTTTTTTATGAGCCTTATTTTTTCATTGGTTTTATATTCCTTTCCCAAGAAAAACCTTGGACAAGGGATGCTTGAAGTGTAAGGTAGAGAGCTTTTCAGTTCACACACACACACACACACACACACACACGCACACACACACACACACAGAGACACACACACTCCTTTCAAAATATGTTTGTGTACTTTTATAGTTGAGAAGAATTTGCCTTTGTCTAAAAAAAAGGTGATTAATATAGTATTAAACTGTATTTTTTTGATATTTATTATATTTAACATTCAAGAGGAAAAAAGAACAAAAAAGCCCTCAAACATTGTGTTCAATATATAATTGGAAGGAATATAGATCCTTTAAGATCAGGGGAGTATCTTTTGGCACAGTAAGGAAGCCGAGGTCTTTCTGTCATCAGATGAATTTGCCATGTCACTCTGTGTAGACTATTTCCCAGGCTTACACAGTGCAGGAGAATTCCAATTCATTTCTTATCACGCAGTGTGTCCTGAAGATTGATGGTTATGTGCTGCAGTGACTGAGGATGCATCAGAATTGGTTGTATGTTTTTAGGCCAGGCATGGTGGCTCAGGCCTGTAACCCCAGCACTTTGGGAGGCAAGGGCAGGTGGATCACGAGGTCAGGAGTTCGAGACCAGCCTGGCCAACACAGTGAAACCCCATCTCTACTAAAAATACAAACATTAGCTGCATGTGGTGGCGCTCAGCTGTAGTCCCAGCTACCCAGGAGGCTGAGGCAAGATAATCACTGGAACCCAGAAGGCGGAAGTTGCAGTGAGC
>NW_016107483.1:989373-1005700 GCF_001604975.1 Cebus imitator | reverse complement strand
AAAAAAAAAAAAAAAAAAAAAAAAAAAAAAAAAAAAAAAAAAAAAAAAAAAAAAAAAAAAAAAAAAAAAAAGAAAGAAAAGAAAAAGAAAAAGGAATTGGTTACATGTTTTTTAATGAGCTAAATACCATCTATGCTAATTAGCTGCAGAGCTAGAACTCAAAGGAAAAATAAAGAGATTAATGTAGAGTAGATATTAATGATAGGGATAAAATGACTCCACTTGCAATCTACCATCAGAAGAGAAAGTAGGTAATTTACAGAAATAGAAATAGATGCATGAGAAATTTGTTTAAAATAAGCAGGTCTGACTGGGTGGGTTGGGTCATGCTTGCAATCACAGCACTTAGGGAGGCCAAGGCCACGAATCACCTGAGCTCACAAGTTTGAAACAAGCCTGGGCAACATGGCGAGATCCTGTCTCTACAAAAAATACAAAACAATTAGTTGGGCTTCCAGGCTGCAATCCCAGCTACTAGGGAGGCTGAGGGAGAATCATTTGAGCCTGGGAGGCAGAGGTTGCTGTGAGCTGAAATGGCGCCACTGCACTGCAGACTGTGGACAGCCAGACCTTGTCTCAAAAACAAAGAAACAAACAAACAGGTTTAGGCTGATTAATTTGATTAACATTTTTTAAAACAATATTTTAAATAAATTAAATTTGAGATAAAGGTCTTTTGTATTTACCCACATATTTACTGTCTTAGCCGGTTTAGTGTGTCTGTAAAGGAATCCCTAAGGCTGGGTCACTGTTATCAAGAGAAGTTTATTTGACTCATGGTTCTTCAGGCTGTGCAAGAAGCATGGTGCCAGCATCTGCATGTGGGGAGGCCCTCAGCCTGCTTCCACTCATGGTGGAAAGAGAAGGGAAGCTGGTGTGTGGAGATCATAGGTGAGAGGGGAAGCCGGAGAGGGAGAGGAACGTGCCAGGCTCTTCTTAACAACCAGCTCTTTAGGGAATGAATAGAAAGATAATTCACTCATTCCTTCCTCCCACACAAGGAGGGCACTTAATTTATTCATGAAGAATTCATCCCCAGGACCTAAACGCCTCTCCTTAAGTCCCATCTCCAACATTGGGGATCAAATTTCAACATGAGCTTTGGAGGGGACAAACATCCAAACTGTTACACTTATCATTTTCCATGCTCTTGTTGCCTTAGCATAGATTCAAGTTTTCATCTAGTATCAGCTATTTTTTTGCCTGTAGAATTTCCTTTATCCTTTTGTCCTACCTCATGTCTGTTGACTATGAATATTCTCAGCTACTGTTTAAAAGAAGTTCTTCATTTCGCTTTCAGTTTTGGAAGATATTTATTCTAAGTATAGAATTCCATATATTTTTTTCTTTTAACATTTTAAAGATGTGGCATCATTCTCTTATTTCTAATAATTCTTATCTTCCCTCTACCGTCTTGTCTTGCCCCCATTTCTGGCTGCTTTTAGGATTTTTCCTTTATTGCTTGTTTTCAGCAATTTAATTATAATGATCTCTGAGTAGTTTTCTTTAAAATAAAATATATATTATTATATTTTTTTTGCTTGGGATTTGTTAAGCTTTTTCTTTTTCTTTTGTTTTTTTGAGATGAAGTTTTGCTCTTGTTGCCCAGGCTGGAGTGCAGTAGTGGGAACTTGGCTCACTGCACTCTCTACCTCCCGGGTTCAAGAGAGTCTCCTGCCTCAATCTCCGGAGTGGCTGGGATTACAGGTGTGCGCCACCATGCCCAGTTAATTTTGTATTTTGAGTAGAAATTGGGGTCTCATCATGCTGGCCAGGCTGGTTTTGAACTCCTGACCTCAGGTCATCCACCTGCCTTGGCCTCCCGAAGTGCTAGTATTATGGGCTTGAGCCACTGAGCTCAGCCTAAGTTTTTTGAACCTCTGGGTTTATAGTTGTTTTTTCTTTTTTAATCAAATTTGAGAAAATATCTCCAATTATTTCTTCAAATATTATTTTCATTCCACATCTCTTTCCACACTTTATTTTTCTGAGACTCCAGTAACAATGTGGCTTAGACTGCCTGATATTGCACCACAAGAAAGTGAAGCTCTAGCAATTGTTTTTTCCAGTTTAGCCTAATGACGACCCTACCAATGAAATTTTTATTGCTAATAATATATTTTTCATTTCCATAACCCTCATTTCATTGCCTTTTATATCTCCCATTTCTTTCCTTATTGTAGCTATGTTCTTTTAAGATTTGAGCATATTAATGATATTTACTATCGTTTCTGTCTAGTAATTTAATCATCTCTATCATTTCTTGGTCACTTTATGTTGATTATTTTTTTTCTGGGTTAACGTTTATATTTTTGGCATGTTTGATAATTTTTTATTAGATGCTAGATATTGTAAATTTCTCATTGCTGAGTGCTGAATTTTGTTATATTCCTTAAATAAGTTCTGTGCTTTGTTCTGGCAGGCAGTTACATTACTTACAAATAAGTGTGATCCTTTAAAGGCTTGTTTTTAAGTCAAATTTTGGTGGGTAAATGTAGCTATTCTCTAGGGCTGTTTTGTCCACATTATAAAGAAAAGTCTTTTCTAGGGTTGCTAAAGAATTCCCAGTATATTAGTCTATTCCAGCTGCTATAAAAAATACCATAGACTAGATGGCTTAGACAACAGAGATTTATTTTCTTATAGCTCTGGAGTCTGGAAGTACAAGGTGCCAGCAAGGTTGGTTTCTGGTGAATCCTCTCGCTACGTGCTCACGTGGCCTTCTCTGTGCATTCTGAGGGAGAGAGCGAAAGATGAAGAGAGACAGAGAGAGAAAACTATAGCATCTCTTCTTTTTCTTGTAAGGAAACCAGTCCCATTCAATTATGGGCTATCATAGGTGGAAAAGAACACTTCCTTACCTAAAATCTTTTAAAGGCTCCAGAATATTTCTGAGGTAAAATTCAATTTCTTTCTTTCTTTTTTTCTTCCTTCCTTCCTTCCTTCCTTCCTTCCTTCCTTCCTTCCTTCCTTCTTTCTTTCTTTCTTTCTTTCATGTGGCATTCAGGTCATTTAAGGCCACCCTCTCCCTGTCCAGTCTCTCTAATCTGTTTTATGTCCCAAATCTATTCATCTGCTGTCTCTATTAATGCTACAGGACTATTGTGAGAATCAAATAAAATAATAAGGTGAATTTTCTATAGCCGTTAGTATTATATTCCTCTATCATTTAAGACTCAGCTTAAAATCTTCTTCCAGTATGAAGATTTCCCAGCTATGTTACCTGTAATGTCACAGCATGGTTATGTAATACTGGGGTTCAGGATGCCCTCAGCTCCCCTGAGAGGACGTTTCTCCAGGTTCTTGGTCTCCTGCCCTCTCAAGAATGAGAGAGGGGACCACGGCGCAGTGTGCGGTAAATACCAGACTCAAAAGTGTTTGTAGAAAGTGTTTTATTTAGAGAGAGAGAGAAACAGGAGAAGGTGAGAGAAAGAAACAGCTAACTCTCACACTGAGTGAGAGAATCCAGAAAGATGGAATCCAGGAGAGGAAAGCAGCTTCCACACCGAGTGGAAAGGAATAGAGAGAGTTGGAGTTTAGGAGGGGAAGACAGGCATCCATGAGAGAGTGTGGAAGGAGATCCCAGCGGGGAAATCCAGGAGGGAGAAAGATGGCTTCCACCAAGGGAGTGTTCGCGGGAGGGGACCCAAACATGGTATCAGAAGGGGTGTGGAAGAAGGGGCTTTTAACCTGGGAGGAACCTTCTCTAAGATCCCAGGCCAATGAAAGGAGTTCCTTAGAACTTCCGCTGGAGTGATTGACTCTTAGTTTCTTCCCACGCCAGCAAAATTCAAACATAAACCCTTAAATCTCCTGGGTAGAGAGAGATGGGAGGGTGGCTTGGTGCTGGGAAATTCTGGCCCTTAAAACTACGCCCCCTTGTGGGCCCTGGAAAGGGAACACCCTCCCTCAGTTACCATGTCTCTTACACAGTATTTAAGCATGTGAATGATCTACTTCAGAGGATGGCAAACTATGGTTCACAGGCCAGATCCCACCAGCTACCAGTTTTTTATTGGAACACATTCGTTTTCTATTGTCTGTGACTTTTTTTGTACTTCAATAGCAGAGTTGAATTGTCGGACAGAGATCACATGGTCTTCAAAGCCTGAAATACTGACTGTATTGTTCTTTATGGAAAACATTGACCAACCCTTGAGTCAGGTAAAAATGTTTTAGTGAAAAATATAGGTAATTATGCATCATGTTTCAAATATTTATTACATCTCTGAATTCTTCATCCTGTGATATGTGGTTTCTCCACCTCAATATTATTTACATTTATGGTTGAAAAATTTTTTGTTGTGGGGGAATTTTTCTGGACACTGTAGGATGCGTAGCCACATCTGTTCCCTGCTATATGCCAGTGGTGGTACTCTTCCTCTAGTTGGGAATAACACAAATGTTTTCAGACATTGCCAAATATCCCCTGCGTGGTAAACTCACCCCTCAGTAGAGAAACAATGCTGTAATGCATCATTAGATTGACCAAACATAAAGTTTTTTGTTGAACAACTGCACTTCACTGATCTTCTGAGCATTCTACAGTCATGTCCCTCAACCTTTGGTGCAAGTGAGAATTACATAAATGCAAGTGTGGGAAGTGCATTTGAGCTTAAAAAGTTGTACAGTTGCCGGGCGCGGTGGCTCACGCCTGTAATCCCAGCACTTTGGGAGGCCGAGGCGGGTGGATCACGAGGTCAAGAGATCGAGACCATCCTGGCCAACATGGTGAAACCCCGTCTCTACTAAAAATACAAAAAATTAGCTGGGCATGGTGGCGCATGCCTGTAATCCCAGCTACTCAGGAGGCTGAGGCAGGAGAATTGCCTGAACCCAGGAGGCGGAGGTTGCGGTGAGCCCAGATTGCGCCATTGCACTCCAGCCTGGGCAACAAGAGCGAAACTCCGACTCAAAAAAAAAAAAAAAAAAAAAAAAAAAGTTGTACAGTTGATACTGATGCACATCCAATGTTGAAAATTACTTTTCTAGAGCTCAGGTGTTCATCAGAATCAGCTGGAGGCTGTGTTGGAATACAGATCGCCAAGGCCCACTCCTTGAGACTTTGATTCATTATGTCTGTCTGGACTTTAATAATGTGCATTTCTAAAACTTCCCAGGTGATACTGCTGCAGCTAGTCCTGGAAGAATAACTTGAAAATCACTGGATATAACCGAGTTATTTGCATTATCTAGTTCGGGAATAGTCTTCTTGCAGACAAGATATTGTATTAATAGTGTGACAAATCAGAGATGATCATGTAGTCTAATCAAAGAAGTGTGAAAACTGGAATTAAAATGAAAACAAAACAAAATATCCCACCTTGGTTCCAGCCTTGCTCAGTCCTTACTAGAAAATCATTTTGGAGCTCCGATCTCAGATTCGTTATCTGAATTATCATATGTAATTAGCTATCTTGCATGGGTAACATTAAACTAATTGGCATTCATTAATAAACACCACTTTAACTCCACATTTTTCCTCATATGCACTTCACAAAAATGAAGTCATACTGATTATAGTGTATGGACTCCTTCTGTCTAAAAAGGCTCTAAACAACTGAAGCAAAAGTCACTGGAGGACCCTTTATAAGGGGAACTGAAACTATTGATCTTCTTGGTCAATTCTAAAATAGTCTCTAAGAAGTACAGTGAGTTCTGATTGGATAGATTATATCTTAGATTGCTTTTACCCCTTCTTGAAGTACACAAATTCAGGATTTGCTTTTTAATTAACTAAAACTTTTGAGATTCTAGTAGTTTGAGGCAGAATTATGAATATACCCATTGTGATTATTTCAGACTGCACTGAAAACATTTATGTCTACCTTACTGGACTTTCTGGTTCATTTTGTGGTCATTTATGAGAAATGAACGTGACTTCACTTGAGAATTTACTTGAAAGCTTTTGCCAGTAAGACACATCAGTCACTACGAGGTTGCTTCTCGAGACAGACGAGTCTCACAATATTCTCTACCATGTTTTCCTGCTGGAGGGATGTGTAATGTGTGTTACCACTTCTGTCATTAAGGGTATGGATCTTGCTTAGCATGACATTTTGTGGGATCCTAGTTGTGTGGTATTTATAGCCATCTAACCGGATGGATAACATCTGATGAGTTCAAAGCACACACATTAATGGTAATGTGGACATCTTTTTGAATGAGCTACAAAAACAAATCCAAATTCTGTGGTAATGCTTCCATCTGTCCTATGATATTCATTATTGTAGAATATCATACAGTGGTGGTGTCACAAATGTTATGTCTCTGGAGCATCATGTAACCTTGGGAGCAGAAATATCTAAAGAACCAAAAGAGAATAAAGGCTATAATTAACAATAAGTCCCAAGAAATAGTTTCCATGTGGTTGCGAGAAGCCCTTGAGCACAGCTGGAAAATTTCAGGCTAAAATATGTTGAAACAATAGTTTACAGAGGAAAGTAGCTGGGTCTGTGGTTACACTTGGAAGTAAAATTTCCTTGTTGGTCATAATATCAAACTAAATATAAAGTTTAGTAAGAATATTCCCCAAAGAAGGTTTTACTCCCTGAATTACAAAGAGAAAGAGAAACATAATAGATGATTTCTTAAGTGACTGTATGGGCTAATTAATAGATTAGAAAAAGCTGTATTATATACAAATCAAAGTAAGTTTCAAAATGTAGAGAAAAATATAGGCTTGTTTAATAACAAAGGTTGAAGAATCCAAAAATGCAGGAGACGAGAGGAGAAGTCTATATAAAGTTGTAAAATAAGGTTACATTTGAAATCTTGTGATACAAGTCTTTCTTTTTTGTATTTGAATAAACATCTCAATATAGGCAAAACCAACTCATCATTTTCTTCCAGGTTTGACTTCTCCTTCTCGATTTTTTTTGTTTTTGTTACAGGTTTCTTTCTTCAGGACACCTAACATTGAAACTTTAGCGTTATTTTAAAAATTTTCCCTCTATTCACCTTCCACATGAAATCAATTGTTAATTTCTTTTAATTCTACTGCTAATGAGTCATTCACATCCATATTCATTTAATAAATTATATTAACATGTTGGATTCAATGAAAATAGTTTTCAAAGAAATAACAAGCAAGCAGAGAAGTTCTGTGAAATTATAAAGTCTTCAGGTATAGATAATCACTTGGAAATGGGAGGAGGGGATACTAGGGTAGTTAATTTGTGGTTGATGAAATTTTAAAAGATCAATGCCTTGAAAGCTAGAGTGGAATTCAAGGGTAAGGAGAGAGAGCTAAAAACCGATGTGTGGCAGGCAGATGTGGGTAATCAGGTAATCATGAATAGCGTATTCGATGGAATGGGTCCTTTCTAAAACAAGAATGTACCCTGCTGCTGACAAGCAGTATTATCAAACTATAAAAAGTGATTCCAAATATGGGTATGGGGTGGAAATGAACTCCCCTTTTAGGAAAGTAGTTTCAATCAAAGTAGTTTCAAACAACGAAAGTAGTTTTCAATCAATCTCTTCTATAACCTTCAGACATATTATTAGTAAATTATTTAGTTGTAAAAATAATGTTGAAATTTTGTTCAAAGTTTTTTTTTTTTCTCACATAATGGTAACATGTTTATTTTTACCAAAAAGGAAGTTTAAAGACTAATGTAATCTATAGCACTTGCTGGGTCAGTGGTCTGGATATCAACAGGTGATACGTTTATATACTTTGTTGAGACCAAAGTCACAACTGTAAGTTCAGTGATTTTAGGGCTGCCAGGGTTGTATTAGTTTTGTGTTGCTGTGTAAAACATTACCACAAACCTAGCGACTTAAAACAAAACCCATTTTAGGCCAGGCATAGTGGCTCATGCTTGTAATCCCAACACTTTGGAACGTCAAGATGGGGAGATCACGAGGTCAGGAGATTAAGACAATCCTGGAGAAACCCCATCTCTACTAAAAATACAAAAATTAGCTGGGCATGGTGGCCAGCACCTGTAGTCCCAGCTACTCGGGAGGCTGAGGCAGGAGAATCACTTGAACCTGGGAGGCAGAGGTTGCAGTGAGCTGAGATCGCACCACTGCACTCCAGCCTGGGCAACAGAGCGAGATGCAGTCTAAAAAAAAAAAAAAAACCCAACAGTTTTTTATTTCATGGATTCCTAAGTGATAAATCCAGGATGGTGTGACTGGGTTCACAGGGCTGAATGAAAGGTATCAGCTGGTTGTGTTTTCATAAAAATGGGCATATCCTCATATTTTCTATTACTGGCAGAACTTATTCCCTGGCAGCTGTCTGAGAGAGGTACCCATTTCCCAGCTGGCCATCAGTAGGCCACTGCTCTTCCCACCTGAAGACCATCTGCAGTTTTCTTAGGGGGCTTCCTCAGTTCTCAGAGCAGCCATGGAATATCAAGTCCTTCTCATGCTTCGGCCTTCTCTGACTTCAGCTGGAGAAAACTCTGCTTTTTTTTTTTTTTTTTTTTTTTGGAGATGGAGTCTCACTCTGTCACCAGGCTGGAGTATAATGGTGTGATCTCAGCTCACTGCAACCTCTGCCTCCTGGGTTCAAGCGATTTTCCTGCCTCAGCCTCCTGAGTAGCTGGGACTACAGGCAAGTGCTACCACGCCCAGCTCATTTTTGTATTTTTAGTAGAGACGGGGTTTCACCATGTTGACCAGGATGGTCTTGATCTCTTGACCTCGTGATCCACCCTCCTTGACCTCCCAAAGTGTTGGGATTACAGGTGTGAACCACCACCCCTAGCCAACTCTCTGCTTTTAAGGGCTCATGTAATCAGATGAGGCCCACCTGGATATTCTCTCTATCTTAAGGTAAACATCATAACGGGAATAATACTACATGCACAGGCTCTGGGAATTGAAGGAAACGTCTTTGGTGAGGGGATTTTAGAAATTTTGTCTACTATACCTGTGTGATATTAGCAATCGGACAGTGTAATTGTGGTTCACATGATCCAGTAAAAAAAGACAGTGAGAATGGAATTGTTCTTCCTATTGGGATTGTGGGTACAATCATATCTCATTTTAAGTTGATTTAAATATAAAACAAATTGCAGAGAAAAAAACCAACTCTACTTCCAAGACCAGAATGCTCTGATTAAATGAGACTTAATAAGGCAGGAATTAATATCTTTCAAAGATTTACAGAAAAATTTACCTAAGATGTTTAATAAACATATAATAAAGCAAAACCAAAACAAAAACAAAAAATAAAATTAAAAAAATATGGAAACTTTTTGGTAAATCTGAAGGCAGTGAAGTTATCAACACTATATACAACTATTTTCATGATGCCAATAAATGGCATACATGTTGGCCAAAGGACTGTGATGAAATAAAATAATTTATCAATTCTTAGATATTTACAAGGGGAAACATAAGAATTAAATATTGGATTGCCATGATTTTCCATGGTTAAAGAAAACAGCAAATTAAAAAATACTGCTTTCTTAAGAAAACATTGCCTAATAAAATTACCGGGTCTTTTATAAGATTTCCCTGCTCCCTTGGATTTTCATCCCATCCAACATGCACATCATGTTCTTATGAATCTTATTAAAAAACTCTCATAGGAAGAATTTTTTTTTTACAAAAAAATTGAAGCAGATTGAAGTTAATTATATAAACCATTATAATTTAACAAAATTCCATATAAGACACATTCAAATGGGCACACAATGATTTGATTCTATGATTACGTTCTTTGGGAATTTAATGGACATTTCATTCTGAGAGAAAATATAAAATTGAATTACTGAAAGAAAGGAGATCTGTTTCTGGATTCAACCTAAACATAAACATTATTTGTTCCTGCTTAGCAGTGGGTAAATAATTGATTTTAAAATTTTGAAGATACTGAGCAAAACCTGAGTGAGTTTCCATTTCTGTTTTCTCATAAGAAATGTGTTGGTAAGAGAATAAAAGGGAAAGCTAGGAAACTGCGAATTATTGGAAGAGCCTTACATGTTTCCCATGTGATTGTGACATAAAGCAAATTTTAATGACGTTTGATTTATTATTTCTGAGAAATATTATATATGCATTAGTATTTTTTCTTTTTCATAATTTAATAGTGTTATATTGGTTACTACAAATTCAGTCTGATTATTATTCATGAATATTTTCCTATCTATATTAAAGTCAAATTATATTATAAATTGGCAAAGTTCAGGAGGAGCTTTTCCTTCTTTTCCCTTTTTATCCTTAAAAAGACAACTTTTTTCTTTTGATTTCTCAGCTCAAATATAATACCATAACACGTTCTTATTCATGAGAACTTTTATTCATTTATCTCATTTAAAAATGCTTATATGGTCAAATTTAATTGTTTACCAGCATGTGTAATTTACTTCTAGTTTAGAATAAGCTATGATCACAAAAAACTCATTAATTAGAGTGTCATTGGTTCAAAATGTATAAATATTCAACTTAACTAACTGGAGTTAACTGGAGTTGTGAAGAAATAATGGAATTTCACATTAAAAAACATTAAATAGGTATTGAGGCAAGAAAAATATTTAGTTTAAGATAAAAGTAACAATTTGTCCTTAGTTCTTTCATTTACTACTAGCTTATCCTTTAAGATATATCTAGCATGTATATTTATAAAATATAGAACATCACAAAGAAATATATCACCTTTCTCTAAAGCAATGTTAAGCTTTCATCATTCATTCATTCAATCACTAAAAACTTATTGAGCATCAGCTATGTACCGGGCACTGTGCAGGAGGCGGTAATAATAGATGGTGGATGATGAGGAAGAGGCACACAGGTAAGCAAGGGAGTAAAGAAGACCAAGAAGAATCAACCAGAGAGGCAGGAGAACTGGAGTCTGACGTCAAAAAGCCCGAAAAGAGGGACTTTTTTTGTTTATTTTATTTTATTTTTTTATTTTGAGAAAGACTCACACTCTATTGCCCGGGCTGGAGTGCAGTGTCTCCCTGCAACCTGTAGCTAATTTTTGTATTTTTAGTAGAGCCAGGGTTTCACCATGCTGCCCAGGCTGGTCTCAAACTCCTGACCTCAGGTGGGTCTCCCAAAGTTCTGGGATTGCAGGTGTGAGCCACTGCACTCCATCTGAGAGTATTTTTTAAAAGTGTTTAACTGTGTCAAAAATTCCCTGAAGGAATTAAGAAAACGGATACTGAACATTTTTCATTATATTTGCTAATTTGGAGGTCATTGCTGGCTTTGCAAGCATAGTTTTAGAGGAATAATAGGAGCTAAAACCAAATTAAAGGCCATTAAGGAGTGAGTGGAGACAGCCCGGGTAAACAATTCTTTTGAGAAGGTTGACTATCAAGGACAGTACCTCAGAAAATCTATATAGTCAATGATTTTAGAAGTAAATTAAAGAATCCAAATTATTTGCTTTTTCTCCCATCGAGAAGAATTATTTTAGGCTGGGTGCGGTGGCTCATGCCTGTAATCCCAGTATTTTGGGAGGCCGAGGTGGGCGGATCACAAGGTCAGGAGCTCAAAGACCAGCGTGGCCAAAAATACAAAAATTAGCTGGGCATGCTGGTGCGTGCCTGTAATCTCAGCTATGTGGAGGCTGAGGCAGGAGAATTGCTTGAACCGGGACCCGGGAGGCGGAATTGCAGTGAGCTGAGATCGCGCCACTGCACTCCAGCCTGCCGGTCGGAGCCAGACCCCATCTCAGAAAAAAAAAAAAAAATGATTTTAGTTATCCTCCCCTAGATTTTGGGCTGGTCTTAGTGACTTGCTGACCAATAGAATGTGGCAAAATGATGTTTCTGGGCTTCGGAGGGTAAGTCGTTAAAAACTTTGCAGCATCCACCAGGACTTCTTGGAGTTTTTGCTCTTGGAGCCATGAACTAACGTGTAAAAAGTCTGAGAACTGAGACTGTGTTCTGACAAAGCCACAGGAAGAGGCTACACAGAGAGAGGTACCTGGGTAGCGCCATCTGTTCCAGCCATCCTAGTGCAGGCAGCAGGCCTTGAATGGAAAAGTCATTGATTGCAGCCTCAGCAGATGTGATATGAAGAACTGAGAAACTCAGCTCACCCAGCCAAATACGGCCCCAGTTGAGCTATACCAACCATCTCCACCGTGCTGAAGCATCCATTATTACGGAGCAGAGAAAAATCACTACATGTGCTCTGCTCCAATTCCTGATCTACGGTACAATGAACATAATAAAATAGTTGTTGTTTTATGTCAGTAAGTGTTGAGGAGATTTTTTCCACAGTGATAAATAACTGGAACAACCTTATGCATAGTAGCTGTTTCACAAATGTTTATTTAATAGTATGATTCACAAAAATTCAATTTATTAAATGAAGCACATGCTTAAATTAGACATATATAGCCGGGCGCGGTGGCTCAAGCCTGTAATCCTAGCACTTTGGGAGGCTGAGCTGGGTGGATCACCTGAGGTCAGGAGTTCAAGGCCAGCTTGACCATCATGGTGAAACCCCATCTTAAAAATAAATAAATAAATAAATAAAAATTGGACATATATACAAAATAAAATTTTCCTAAATTGAATGTATAATCCAGCATTCCAATCATTTAATTGGCCATTTGCCCTGCTAGTCAAAATTAGTGAAAATTTTTATATACCTAAATTATTCACACTCAATTTATTGAAAGTTTCTGTACTTTTAAAGCAACTTTTACATCCTAGATTTTGAAAAATGTTCTGTATTGACTTGATATATATTTACTTTGTTCCAAACAATATTCTAAAGGCTTAAGGTGTATGAAATCATTTAACTTAAGAACAACCATGCCAGAAAGGTATCATTTTAATCTGCATTTTATGGAAGCTCCAAGAAGTTAAATAATATTGTCAAGGTTATACAGCTAAGGTCTGATCAAACAGGGATTTGAATCTTGGGTTCCAGAGCTGCTCTTGCTACATGACAGTCCCGGCACCCCCTCCTTCCCCAACACACGCACGTGGTTGCAGTCCTTTTTTCTCAGCATCTGGGCGAGAAAAACTGTAGTTGATTGGAGTCCTTGACTAGCAGGATTGAAGGAAAGTGAAGGGAAACTTTGGAACTGAGGGCACTTCCCAGGCCAAGGATAACAGTGAGAGCTGAAGGAAAAGGAGATGGTCGCTCAGAGGGAAGAAGTTAAAGAAGCTTCCGATTTTGTATCTCAGCCCAGGTCTTATTCTTACTCCCTCCTGTGCTGAAATGATTGATCTACTGAGCTTAAGTCAGTTCCAGAATGTATTTAAGGTATCCTATCTGCTCCAACATAAAATATTTTAGTCCCTTTTCACTTAGAGCTTCTGATACATTTTGGCTACGCTATATAAGGTCTGAATGTTAGGTCACACATCCAAATGCAATTTAATAGTTAAGCTTCACAGTCTTACATACACACAACTCAATATTCACAGCCGAATTTAGGATAAACACAACCTCCCCCTTCTCCCAAAGAGGCATAATCACTGAAATTCAGGCCCTATACTGTTCTTCCGGAAGATCTTGGCAGCTTTCAAATATTCCTCAGCAATATTATCCCACATCAACCTTCAAGGGAATGACACTGGACGGCTACCAAAGCTTTGTTTTTTGTTACCCAGAAATATGTCTCTCAGTGGTGAATTCTTGAAACTTTCTCTAAACAGATTATTCCCATCAGGAGAAGCATTATGTGTTAGAGGTGACTATGGCTAGAGATGGCAGGAGATAATTCCATAGCAGGAAATGCAACCTGCAATTTTTTATGTCAGGTTGACTTTATCCTAGTGAAAGGATAGTATGTAGTATGTGAAATAAAAAATCTTTAAAATGGAATCGTATAAAAATAAAATGTCTTTTTTTCTACACAATTATTGATATGATTTGGCAGGGCCCCCACACAATTTCATCTTAAATTGTAGTCCCCATAATCATCACGTGTTGTGGGAGGGACCAGGAAGGAGGTAATTGAATCCTGGGGGTGGTTACCTTTAGGCTGTTCTTGTGATGATGAGGGAGTTCTCATGAGATCTGCTGGTTCCAGAAGGAGCTTTTCCTCCTTTTGTTCTGCACTTCTGACTACCACCATGTGAAGAAGGACGTGTTTTCTTCCGCTTCCACCATGATTGTAAGTTTCAGACTTCCCCAGCCATGCTGAACTGTGAGTCAATTAAACCGCTTTTCTTTATAAATGACCAAGTCCTTGGTATGTCTTTATTACCAGCACGAGAATGGACTAATACATTTATTAAATTATGTTTCAGATAAAGAAGGGGTGATCAGCAACACCCTCACCATCAAGCACATCTTTGGCATAACTCCCTTTGAATGGGGAAGAAAGTGTCATTGTATATGTGTATGTAGGCACATGTGAACTTATTATATGGAGGAAGCAGGGCAAAGAAGGGGAAGATGAGGCCATAAAAGACACACATATAGGTGTGTGTGCTGGGGGAGAAAGAGTAGAGGTGCAAAAGAAGAGGGAGATCAGTAAATAATAAAAAGGAAAAGTCAGGTTATAACAAAGCACAAGGGTGATGATCCTCGTTAGGGGACAAAATAGTTTCTGAAGATTTCTGTAACTGAGGACTAGAGACATTTTTATTGACAGGTACTTGAAATTTTCTCCTACTCTCTTTTCAAATGAAGCAGATTCATATTTTTCCTTCTTATAAGAAATCTTTCCAGACAGTGATAATTTTTACAGCATGAAGAAGTTACATAGTCTTCTGACTAACCTCAGCTACTTAAGTATTGTAAGGTTCTATTTTCTGGTATTATCTGTTTTTAGATACTTTGGTTATAGTGATGTTTCAGATACCATTTTCTTATTTTTAGGATAAAACAGGCTCTGGGTTTCTGCCATTCATTTACTGACTGTGGTATCTCAAGCCATTCAAACAGAAGGTGCAGGGTGGCACACACTGTCAGCTGTGTACCCGTGTCGTTCTCAGGCTTTCTCCTAAGCACAGAACCCTGAATGCCATCGTGGGCCATACGCTTCTGAAACAGAGCCGCTTTTCAGCCCTGGGGGATATGTCTTGAGTAGTCCAAGCCAGTAATGATGATTCAGTTCATCCAGTTATTGGTTTAAGCGTGTGCATGTCATGTGTTCTGGCCAATGAGACAGGAGGAAATGTCATCTGGGGATGTGTCAGCTCTTAATTTGTTGCTTCTCAGCTCTGAATGCACCCTTGGATATATGCTCTATGGTCAATAAGGGAATTCCTTTAAGATTTTCTCTTTAAAGTCAGTATGATGCTAAGCGTCTCAGTCGAGGGCGCTGGAGAAACATTGCAGGAGGCAAAGGCTTCCGGCTATTGCGCCTGAGCTGAGGAGCGACTGTGTGATTGTGGGTAGCCGGGGTGGAACCTGCCTGAGCCCCAGGTCCAGAACACGGTTTCTCTGTGGCCTTACAGTCTTGGCGTGAAGATGAGCTGGCTGGCTTGCATGCAGCTGCCTGAGACCCAAGGGGTAGCTCCCTGTGCGCGCCCATTCCCACCAGCCCACAAGCTCTGAAGGTCTTGGCACTCCACTGGGTGGTCGGGAGTGGGCTTGGCGCTGCCAGTCTGCCCAGCAACTCCAAACCAGTGCAGGTCTGGCTAAACTAGCTAACTTTTTTGCTCTCCAGTGGCTGAACCACAGCTTTTCCAACAAGGCCTGGATTCCTAAGTTTGTCCATGTCTTAAAGTCATTTTTATTATAATAAAATTCTTATTACTATATAATAAGAATTATTAATTAAATAATTATTAATTAATTAATTAATTATATAATTCTTATTTTAAACTTTCTATTTTTAACCTATGATGTGATTTCTGTCTCCTGATTATATTCCAATAGCTAGTTATAGGGGGTTCCTGGGAAATGGCTCATTAGTCATCAAAAGCAATGAATGAGTGAGTCTTCCCTTTTCTGACTCTGAATGTTAATACCATACATGTAACTCCTGGAACTACAGCGTTCATTTTTAGCCAGTGGGAAAAGTCAAGGAAAGAACCTGGATTTGTTTTTTAAATTTTAAATAGTGATGGGGATATCGCTGTATTGCCTAGGCTGATCCCAAACTGTTGGGCTCAAGCGGTCCGCCTGCCTTGACCTCCCAGAGTGCTGGGATTATGGGTGTGAGCCACTGCGCTAGGTCAGAACCTGGATTTTTGATAACATAATCATGCTCTTGATTTAACCAACCCTGCAATTGTCCTTAAATGAGGTGTGAGATGTGAGGGTGGTGAGAAGCAAATACCCTTATATTTAGGTTACTTTGGGTTGTGATTTCACTTACTTGCAGCACAAAGACCCCAACAAAGATGTAAAATATTCCCTTAATGTCATCATTAGTTTTTTTTTTTTTTTTTTTTTTTTTTTTTTTTTTTTTTTTTTTTTTTTTTTTTTTTTTTTTTTTTTT
>NW_016107483.1:976767-988945 GCF_001604975.1 Cebus imitator | reverse complement strand
ATGAGGCTCTGTTTAGAATGAATACCAGCCACAGACAAGTTAATAAAAAGAGAAATACAGCACTCCAAAGCCTATTGTCTCACACCACCTGTGTCCCATAATGAGGACTTATAATTTACATCCTTGATTAAAATAAAATCTTTCCACAGTGGAGTGGGCTACAGAGAAGAAATCTGCCGTATGGCTTTTACAGGTGTCGTCTGCTCATCATATCGTCATTGCATGGCCACTGTGCTCCTCGTTTCCAGTACGTAGTTCCTGCAGTTTCCTTTGCTTTCTGTGACTTCCTGAGGTTTCCCCCAGAAACGTTTCCAGCACTATCACCAGTCCCTCCCTGTTGGAACTGGTATTGCAATTCTTCCCTGGAAAGACAAAGGTCTTAAAATAATTCTTCCCATTTCATTTCACTCCACTCAGTCATCCTCCTTAAGACCCCTCCCCTGCTTAGGATAGTATTGGTTCTACTGTCTCTTAATGCAGAATCTTGTCCATGAGCTCACCCTTCCCTCCCTCCCTCCCTCCCTCCCTCCCTCTCTCTCCTTTTCTTTTCTTTCTTTCTTTCTCTTTCTTTCTTTCCCTTTCTTTCTTTCTTTCCTTCTTTCTTCCTTCCTTCCTTCTTTTTTCTTTCTTCTTTCTTTCTTTCTCTTTCTTTCTTTCCTTCTCTCTCTCTCTCTTTCTTTCCTTCCTTCCTTCCTTCCTTCCTTCCTTCCTTCCTTCCTTCCTTCCTTCCTTCTTCTTTTTTCCTTCCTTCTTTCTTTTCTTTCCTCTTGTTCACAGAGAAGCTCACTCCACATTCCTTTAAAAACACTGCTTTTATTCTGGGCATCAAGGCAACAGGTGCCCCTGAATCCCTTCCCAGACAGACCTGGTGGCCTGCATAAACACACTTTCAACTTGCACACATATTCTAGTGAATAATGACATGCAGGCTCTCTATGGAGCTACCTAGACAGTTTGGCTGCTCTCAAAGTTCATTGCCTTACTTACAGGAAAGGAAGGTTCAGACTCTTTTAATGCAGAAAGGTAACTGGTGTTTGCCTCAAAAGAAATAAGATTCAGGACTTAGATAGTTAGAGGAGAAGGAGAAAAGGAGAAAACATAGGGCTACTTCTTTTTCTTCACCTGCTGTGTTCCTCCCTTGTAATGCTTAAGGACACCTGCTAGTCTAAGAAAACCAAGAATAAGATCCTGAGTATTTAGTGGACTGTGAGAGGAAGAAGCCATAAAGATGGGGTTGTGAATCCCAGAATCTAATACTCTTCAAGGAGCCACCCCAGGGAGTGTCCTCAACATTTTTGTGCCAAAACTGTAGTGCAAAGTGGTCACAACTGATGACCTTCTAATCAGAAAAGTCTTGATATTTCACTTTTAATAATCAGCAAAATAAAGTCAGTGAATGCACTTCTTTGAAAGTCATAGAAGCCTCCAAAGGTGAACCACTGAATGCAAGAGATGACTTGGATAAGTTATTTTTATTTTACAATTGAGTCAAGGAGGCCGAAAATTAAAAATCGACAGTGTAGCTTTCTTTTGTGAATTTATTGAAAGGCCTGTCTATGTTCTTCCAGAGTCCTTGCTTCTGTTATCTTTTTTGCTTTCTTCTTTGGACGGAAATGAAGAATTCCTAAAAGCAATATTGTGCCACTCTGATGTGCCACTTCTCCTGCCTCTCTTCCACCCAAAACTGAATGGTGATGAATTAAATGAGGACAGCCTCTGTCACCTTGTATCATGACACTTCACAAATAATCCTGACCCCTCACATCACAGCAGGGTCAGTCTGAACCTCTCTTCAGGAGACAGAACTCTAATTGTAAAACCATTAAGGTCAAGATAGGACAAGGGCTTCCTCACTTCTTCCTTCCGTTTGTATTAGAGACATTATAACTTTATCCTAATTGCGCCTCAGATCTTTAATAAAGTATTAATTTATTCGTGACTTGTCAATTGTGGGCAGAAGTCATAAACTGTTGCATAGCACTCCCATATGATTTTTTGTGTGTAGGAATTTAACCTAAAAGTATGGATACATATAAACGCCTAGCTTCAGGATATTTACTATGAAATTTAAAAAAATCAGTATATATGTATCTAGATAAACACATATATAGAATATCTATATCGATGTAGCATATATGGAACTTTTAGGTATAGCCGTCTTTAATCACAATGCTTCTGAAAAATGTAACCTTAGAAAATATTTATTTTTAAGTGCTGAATACAGGTAAAAGAAATGAGAACAATATGCTGTATCTACACCATCTTACAGCACTTACGTCTATATGTGCAGTACCTATATCCACGATCTGCTGGCTGTCTATTAGTTTAATCACCCCCTTCGTCTGTGTCTTCTCTCCACCATCTTCTCAAGCACTCTTCTGCCTCCTCTTCCTTTGCCCACTAAAATCTTAAGAATGTTGATCTTTGGAAGTTAAGGTTATGGCTGGTCAGATATAGGCGATGAGGAGGAAGGCAGCAAACCACATTGCCGTGTGTGTACCTATGCAACAATCCTGCATGTTCTTCACATGTACCCCAAAACCTAAAATGCAATTAAAAAAAAGATTATGGCTGGTTTATATTTTCTTCTTTCTCTTGCCTGATTTTGTAAATTTTTAAAGAATAATTGTATGTAATTTGGCTTCCTCTATGACCCCTACATCACTGCCTGTAATGACTCTTGATTAGAATTTTATAAGCCTCAGAAATATTCTTAGCTGTATAGGTTTACATTAAAAAAGGCCATTCTACCCCAATTTTTAGTGGTTTCATATGACTTGACTGGTTCTCACTTTACACAGACCCTGAGAGCTGGAAAAACCTTCGAGGTTATCCAAACCAGTCCTCATCTTAAGGGGAGTAAACTGAAGCCCAGAGAGGCTGGACACTCAATCATGTCAGCATAAGAAGTCACAGAGTTGGTGGTGAATCCAGGATTCTCACCATACAACTGCATTTTTGACCACAATTGAAACTTGTTTGAAATTCCATTGTTTGATTTCAGTGCCTGTTGGAAAATAAGCATACCTCATACATACATGTTTAATGATAACAGGGCTGGCGTCTTTAAATCAGAATATTTAAAATAGAAGAAAAAGTTATCATTCTAATATAAGCATAACAAACTTAGACATGCTGTGCTCAAAATAGCTTCAAATTATGAGTTTTATGTTATTTCATTTTGAAAGAAGAACTTATCAAAAAAATGTCCATTATTGAAAGTGTCATCTTGAAGATACCATGCTAACAAAAGACAAGCTGCAAACTTTACCCCTTAAGAACAGAATGTCAACATGCCAAGACATTCTTCTCAGCAGTTGTTATATTTTATTTATTTTTACTTTTCACTTACTTCTGAGACAGAGTTTCGCTCTTTGTTGCCCAGGCTGGAATGCAGTGGTGTGATCCTGGCTCACTACAACCTCCACCTCCTGGGTTCAAGCAATTCTCCTGTCTCAGCCTTCTGAGTAGCTGGGATTACCGGTGCCTGCCACCACACCTGGCTAATTTTGGTATTTTTTAGTAGAGACAGGGTTTTGCCATGTTGGCCAGGCTGGTCTTGAACTCCTAGGCTCAAGTGATCTGCCCACCTCAGCCCTGCAGTGCGCTGGGAATATAGGTGTGAGCCACCGTGCCCAGCCAGCAGTTGTTGTATTTTAGACAAAAATTTATTGTAAAAAGTCATGTACAAGGATAAAATAATTCTTATGCTTATTGTATGGGTGTATGGGTGAAAATAATTGCTGCCACTGTTGAAATATGATAGTAGCTTTATCTTGCTCAACTACATTTGCAGTCATTGAAAAGGGAAGCTCTGAGCAGCCCACCTCCTAGGACTCGACACACACACGCAAATTGACACTCTAGATCAGACCCTGCTCAGTGAAACTGTACCACGAAAATTTGCAAAGGCCGTGTTTGAGGTCCTTGGTCCCTGCTTCTCCGTTATTTGACCTGGTTCACTCTGTTGAGTTGTTTGTATTTATACAGTGTTATACTATATCTGCTGTTCCCCAAAACGCATCATGATCTGTGACACTTCACAGCTGACTGCCATCCTATTGATAGTAATTGAATGCAGTGTATTCTGCATACACTGCTGATTACCCTCATTCATTTCAGTTCCCAAAGACCTAGGATTTCTCTGAGTGCCCTTACAACATCATTCTACTCATTTGGCTCCAATTAGCTTCGGCTAACGAAAATACATTACAACAAACCTCTGGTTAGCCATTGCTGTTTCTAATGACATAATTTGTGAGTTTTTAGCCCCTAAAAGTAAAGACATTGGGAATTACTTTAAGATATTTTCTGCAGGGCTGAGAAATATTAATTGCAGGCATCTGGGCTCACTTCCTTAAAGAAGATTTGTGATTTTTATTTAACTAATAAATGTTGACTTAATTGAAGAGCTATAAACTCCATATGTTGGACTTCCTGAGGAATTTCTGATTGTACCCTTGTTCAGTTAAGAAAATGCTTTGGCCTTAACATCATATCATGGTTTTTTTGTACTTACAATTTTGTGATCATACTGAATGGTTAAAGTATTCAGGCAAGAGAGTTTCTTTAGGAATTTATTTTTTATTGATACACAATATTTAACATATTTATGGCATACATGTAATGTTTTGTTACATGTATACAATGTGTAATGATCAAGTCAGAATATATAAAGTGTCCATCACTTTGAGAAATTTATCGTTTCTCTGTGTTGTGAACAGTTCAAATCCTCTCTTCTAGCTTCTTTGAAATATACAATACATTGTTGCTAATAAAGTCACTCTGCTCTGTTGATGAACAATAGGAACTTATACCTTTTATCTAACTGTGTGTTCGTACCAGTTAACCTACCTCTTTTCACACCGCTCTGCCACCCACCCATCCTTCTCAGTCTCTAGTATCAATTAAAAGATGCATATTTATCCCAAAACTACAAAAAACTTTCAATAGTTTAGCAAACAGGTATATACTTTTAATTTTTTCTTCTCAGTGTACTGCTTTTTCCATTCTAGTATCCTGTCATAGCACTAGAATATGAAATAAGACTCTCATAGTCTATTCATACTTTAAAGACAGTAGTCTTTGCAATGATGTTTTGAATAATGATGTGACTTCAAGGGATCTTTTTAGATGTAATCCAGACACTTGAACAAAATTAAGAATGGATCATAATATATTCCGTAACATTAAATTACCTTCCTCCTTGTTAATGGGAAGGCTATAACCACGAAATTCAGTAATTTCCCTTTCTTTTACATTAGGTGTTTGCCTAGTGCGCAACTGTCCTTCATGGTACAAAATCTGGATTTTGATCTGTTTTGAAATATAATCAATTATCATATATTAGTCTTAGGAAATTTTATTGCTAAATTGTAACCCCAAGCAAAAAGTCTTTCTACTTATCCCTCCTTTGAAAGTTTTAGTTTTTAAATGCTGTTCTCATTGCATTTTATGTTTTTTTCCCCTTCCATCCCAAACTTGAAAAGACAAGGCCAATCATAGTCAAATACCGTAAAAGCTGTGCTCCCATGGTTTTTATGTAAAGTTAATAAAATAAATAAGAGGCAGCTGTGCATTTCAGGAAATCACTCCATTGAGGGGTTCTGGGAATACTGTAACCACAAGTGCGAAGCTGGAGTCACCAGAAACCCTCAATGGAATTACAGCTCAATAAATCAAAATTTGCTCCTTTTTACCTTTAAGTATAACTCTGCATTCTATTTGGTGCCTATGCTTTGTAACATTTCCATTGCTATCTTTTTAATTATTGTGACACTTCTTGCTTCCTGTTCCAGCAGTTTGGGATTTTTGTGGAGGACTACGTTTAGTTGCTGTGGGTCTCAAACATTTTGGGCCTAGGGATAGTCACATGGTAATAACCCCGTCTCACCACCACCAAATAAGAAAGAAAGAGGAAATATAACGAACTAGGAAGTATTTTGATAACATTTCTTGGAGGTATATAATAAGTACATCTGTGCCAGATAATATCATACATGACAATAGTTTCATGAACTGCCAGGTGGACCACCTAGAAGCCCCCGAAGACTACTGAATCTTGTGGTCGACTGATGGGCTGTGAATTACTGCTTTTGACAATCAATGCAATACACTTGTCACTCTTCTCTTTAACTTATAT
This sequence comes from Cebus imitator, assembly GCF_001604975.1. Taxonomy (NCBI): domain Eukaryota; kingdom Metazoa; phylum Chordata; class Mammalia; order Primates; family Cebidae; genus Cebus; species Cebus imitator. The sequence continues at coordinate 982,803 of NW_016107483.1, read as the reverse complement.
ATTCCTTGGTGACAACCTTGTGAAATATTTTTTCCCATGATTTCTTATTCTTGCATGTTTTCCCTACTCCCATTTTCTTTTACAATAATAGCAAGGTCTTAGTTTCCTTAACTGAGAAAACACCACCTACATTATTTTAGATAAGCAGACCAAAGAGTAAAAATTATGCGTTAATCTGGAGGCTGGGTTCAAATCCTGAGTTTAAATCATTTGTTGGCTCTATAAAGGTAAAGTTACTTTACCTTTGCATGTCTTAACTTTTCCCCAAAGTGGCAATAATAATAATAATGTTACAATATCCATATCATTGAATTCCAGTAAGGCTAATTAGTAAGCTTCTGCACTTTAACAAACTACCCCAAACTTAATGTCTTAATACAGTAAACATTTATTATTTCTCATGACTCTATGCTTTGTCTAGCAGCTTCTTCTGCTCTGGAGAGATTTGGCTTAGATGGATGATATAGGATGGCTTTATCCATAGTCTGGTGGTTGGTATGCAGTGGTCCTGGGAGCCCTCACTCTCATGTCTCCCAGGTGGCCGATGTAATATGTGGTGATGACTTGTACCTCTCAACAGGTTAGCCCAGGAGTCTTCACATGGTGATACCGGTGCAGCAAAAGGGAGCAAGTCCATTTTCAACCTTCTGCTCATCTCATGTTTGCTGTTTCCTTGACTAAAACTCCATGATAAAGCCCAGAGTGAATTCGTGGAGATGCAGACTACACCCCTGGTAGGATGGGTGGAAATTCACATAGCAATGCAGCATACATTCCAAGGTCAGTGGAATTTGTGGCCCTTTTGCAATCTGCCAAGTAAGAGTGAGATGAATTAGTAGTGCTGAAAGTAAAAAAAAGGAGTAAATTCAAAGTAAGACAGAATTAATGACTAGCATATAGTCAGAGCTCCAAATCAATGTTATCTGTTATCATCTTCGTCATCCTCTTCATTAGCACCACTCTGACACTTCGCTCTTGCCATTAGAGCTGGTTTTGTGCAGTTATGTCTTTTACATGTAAATAAGAAATTATATCTATTTAGATGCTGTTGAAATTCCGATACATCTGCTGTAAGATTCTTTTAGGTGGACTCTCTTTAGGAAGGTGAGTAACATGGCCATTACAGAAAAAAATTTGTTTTCCACAGTCCACTCTTTACACTGTTGCCAGAAGAATACTTTTTTTTTTTTTAGAAAAAAGAAAGAGTCTTGATTTTTTAAAGATTTATTTCTAAGTTTCCAACCCCATTTTCTACAATACTCCCAGCCTGTACAGAATAGACCCTCACAACAAATAATTGTCTGGCCCCAAATGTCAATAGTAGCACTGTTGAGAAATCCTGTTTTAGGGCATATTTAATATTGGCTTGACTTAAATTTTGGGTTTCCATTCCTTTATAGGATTCTACCTAAAGAATAAAATATAATTCTTTAATAGTATGTTTTAGAATGACAATACTTTTGTTAAATATAGCACTGATAATTTTATTTCTTGAAAGGAAAATCTTTAAAGATTTAAAGTTAAATGTTTTTGGCAAAATTTATTTTAAATGAAGGAGAAACTGACCAAATGAACTTGAAATGGCTTTGAAATAGACCAAACTGACTTCTTTGAACCTGAATTTCTAACTGACAGTAACTGCATCTCAGCTAAAAGCAGGATTCACAATGTGGAACTTCAGATATGAAACCGAGCCCTTGAGGCTGGTATAGTAGATGAACTCATATTGGTTTGGATTTCATTATCCTTAATAACTGTGATAAATGCCAGTCATGGATTCGTGCAGATTCGATCTTGGGAAAGTTGCCATAAAGATGTGACTCAGGTAAAACAAATGTGTTTTAAGTATCTAATCTATAGTGAACAATTTGTCCTATCCCTGCAGAATGAAACGATAATTCTAAACACGTGTGTGAATAACTGGATAGTAAAGACAATGTGAGGATTGCCATGGTAGCTTATTTAAGAAAACAGTATTCATTTGTAGTTTCACCAGCAAGATTCTACTCTGATAAAAATGATACTGTCCAGTGAGGAGAGGCGTTCCATAGATCTAAGTTTGTCCTCTCCTTCTCCCCCTCCGGACATACCATCTGCCAAACTGGGAACCAGCAGTGCTCTGAATTTACTTCACAGAGCTCCAGAGGGACCATGTGAACCTTCTTGGTGCACTAGAGAAACTGATGCTCCAGTCAACTCTTTCTTCTTACCGTTTATCCAGGGTTGGAGGATCGCCTCCTTTCTTCCCCTGAAGTGTTTATGGGGAGATCTTAGTGGCTTTGGCATTCAAACCACAGAACTATTTTTTCCTGTTTGTCGAAAACTGGTAGAAGGAAAACAGAAAAGCTGGACCCAGTAATTGCAGGAAAATTGAAGAAAAATCTTCATCAAATCCAGGGGACATAAATCTATTTCCTCTCCAAATCTCAAAGATTTAGATACAGAACATTTCTCTTGTATTTAGACTTGGAAAAACATCAGATGCTTTCCTTTGACTATATAGGACTTCTCTGTTGGGGAACAAGACGGGAGGGTCCTCATGGCTGAAGGTGGACTTACAGGGTGAGGGTGAGATTCCCCGATTTGGATTAGGAGGCTCTGTGCATGTCTGATGGTACCATTTCTGTTGAACCCAAACTGATAAGACAAAACTAAATGATTTTAAAAAAATGATAGGAGAAAGCTTGTCAAGGGCCTGAGTTCTGAGTAATCACAAGTGATAGTTGCTATGAGTATTAATTAATCACCTCAGTCCTTATAATAACATTGGAATCAAGGGCAGGGACTGGTGCATAAGGGTGTGAATCCAGCAGAAGAGAGTTAATGCCTGTGCCGCAGAAGGTTGTCCTTAGATTCTAGGCAGTCCTGACAGGATTCCCTACTCTTACCAGTTGGGTTGGGAGGGCTGGAGAGTAGGACCACCTTCTGCCTTCTTTATTGTGGTGTCCAATTTTTCACCCCGTTTCCCACAGCTTGTTCCTCTCTCACCAGCCATAACTGTGGAGGACCAGATGGTGAGGAAAGGAGCGGCCTCTTTTCATCTCCCTGATGGAGCTGGCAGCAGGTGAAATCTGGGACTTCGCCTGGAATCCACCACTCAGGCCCAAAGTCAGAAAGCCTGGGGAAGCCTGTGCTGAGATCCCGTCCATTGGGTTTCTTTGAGATGCTCTAACGACATTGTACTCCCTTCTCAGTCTAAGAGGACAGTGACCATAGAAGGAGAAGAGGTACAGCAGGATTTGCCCCGAGATGCTCAAGGGTCTGGTCCCTTAGCTTCACTCAGACTGTCTTAGTAGTTAGGACATTCCGCTAGATGACCCCAGCTCCTCCCCATCCGCTAATGGACTCCCTATTAGGAGTCCATTTTTACTTCTGTTTTTTCACCTCTTAGCAAAACAATAGAGATAAATTGGATAATGGCAACTCCACTTGCTTAGATTAGGTGGCAAAAAAGATTTCTTCTTCCAAAAGAAAAGAAAATTACCTTAAAAATACATTAAATTAAAAAAGAAAAGGAGACTGGATTGTTTTAATTGCCCAAGCCTTGGTCTTTTTCTGCTCATAAATTAACTTTCACACTTTGGTGATTTTTTTTTTTTCCTTGAGACAGAGTTCATTTTTGTTGCCTAGGCTGGAGTAAAGTTTCCACAGTGTGTGCCCTGGCCTGCCTTGCCTCAGTCCTTTTCCTGCAATTAGTTCTGCTTGTACTTCTCACCACTTTACCCTCCTAGCCAGGTGACGTCGGTCATTCCCACCAAGATCAAAGGTTTTGTGTGTGTGTCGAGAGTGTTTAAGTCTTGACTCACTATTTCCTCCAGTGGGGGTTGGGAGGCCACCTGTAACATTTCTGTGCAAATTTTACTTAACCCACGGTTATATAAAGCTGTTTAAAATGAATTTCAGCAGGTAATGAGTTAGCGTAAGAACAAACATCCCCTAAAACCGTAGAGATTTTTCCCTTTCTCTAGAATCATGATTCTGGTCCCAGAAACCTGAATAAATCAAAAGAGTCCCCTCCCCTGTGGTAAAATAGATTGGTATCCAGTCCTGATACATCACTTACTCCGGGGAGGGAAAAATGTCTTTTTATGAATGCAAATCAGGGTGAGGGCTGGAAGGGAAACTCCTGCTTGTGATTGCTTTAAAATTAAATGCTATTCTATTCTGTAATTGCAGGAACTTTGAACATTGTACTTTAATGAAAATCTGCCAGCCTCCACCACCCCTGTTCTGATTGTACCCTTCCTCTCCCCTTTAATCTGTTTTTAACTTTGTCTAGGGGAAGATGGAACTCAGATATTGGAGTTTGTTTTTTGATAGATGAGCATTCCAGTGTTCTTTCCCAGGAAGATTGTTTCAATCAAAATCCACTTCATTCTGCTGTATCAATTTGGAAATAAAAGGAAATATATTAAAAAGGAGATATTGTTTCACTAAGTTTGCTAATAAATACAAACCAAAAAGATATTAATGAAAATGATCATAACAGACTGGTACTAACCTATGAATCTGATAAGAGATGAATGGGAGAATGAGAAATACGGAATTACAGTAGGATTCTGTTGCTTAGGAATATATGCAAAATGTTTAATATGAATATGGCACCATTATTAATCTCTATAATGAAAAATTATTAAACTCCAATGTCTACAGAATTAGTGAAAATGTTAATGAAGCTGGCCAGGTATTATGCTATAGAGAATAGTAGGGAAATGGTCATGTGGCGAGCACATGTCCCACCTATATGGGGCAACCACTGCCCAGCTCATGTTAAGCTCAGTATTTTCCAGATCTCCTGGTTTTTCAAAATAAAATACTCAGGCTATTTGTGTGTGTGTGTGTGTGTGTGTGTGTGTGTGTGTGTGTGTGTGTATAATATCTTGATTTTAAAATACTATTCCATTTTAGTCAACAATGTGCTGGTGTTTCCAGCCAGGGCAATTAGGCAAGAAAAGAGATAAAAGGTAGCCAGATTAGAAAGAAAGAATTAAAATGGTCCCTAGTTGCAGATGACATGATATTTTATGCAAAAATCCCCAAGAAAGACACTAAAAGTAAAGCTATTAGGACTAATAGATGAGTCAGCAAATTTGCAGAATGCTAAGTCAACATACAAAAATCAGTTGTCTTTATATACACTTGTAATGGATGATCTGTAGTTATAATTAAGAAAATGATTTTATTTATAATAGCATCAAAAAGAATAAGATAGGAATACATTTAACAAAAGGAGTACAAGACTTCTACTCTGAGAACTGAAACACATAATTGAAAGAAATTAAATAACTCAATAATGGAAAATATAAAATATTAATGTATTTGATGACAATATTCTTAAGATGGTAATATTCCATAAATTATTTTATACAATCAATACAATCCTTCATCAAAATTCTAGCCGATTTCTTTGCAAAATTGACAAGTGAATCCTAATATTACCATGGAAATAGAAGGGACTCAAAATATCCCAAACAATCTTGAAAAAGAATAGCAAAGTTTAAGAACTCACACTTCTGATTGCAAAGCTTACTACAAAGCTATAGTACTCAAGACAGTGGTGGTACTGGCATAAGGATACACATAAATCAGCGGAATAGAATTGAGAGCGCAGATGTAAACCTATTCATTTTGGTCAACTGATTTTTGGTAAGGGTGCCAAAACAATTCAATGTGAAAAATAATAGTCTTTCAACAAATGTGCTGGTACAACTGGCTACTTACATGCAAAAAACTTCCCGTCTCATATTGTACACAAAAATGAACTTGAAATAGATCATAGATTAATTGTTGTATCTTTAGGCAATACATTCTTACATATGACACCGGAAGCATAAGTGACAAAAGAAAACAAATGGACACATTGGACTTCATCAAAACTTTTTAAGAAGTGTTGTACACAATACCATCAAGAAAGTGAAAGGACAAACCACAAAATGGGAGGATATACTTATAAATCATACAACTGGTAAGAGGCCTGAATACAGAACACATGATGAATGTTTACAACCCAATTTTTTTTTTTTTTTTTTTTTTTTT
>NW_016107483.1:894826-976551 GCF_001604975.1 Cebus imitator | reverse complement strand
GAAATTTACTTGTTTTAAAAAAATCCAAATGCTGGCATTGTCCAGAAAAATTTAACAGGTTTATTTATAATTATTATAAAGTTGAACCGCTGAAACTTGTTCTCTGAAACATTTTAACTTTCATTAATGCTTTACGTCTCCGCATTTATATTAAAAATTCACACACAAATGAAAATGGAAAAACTGCCAATACCTGATTTCTGTCCCCTATTTTTCCACTCGCAATCATATACTTAGGTATCTTTTGACCCCTTGGAAAAAAAATTATCTAACATTCAGAACTACCAGTAACAGGAAGAAGAGAATTTTTTTTTTTTTTTGGAGAATGAAATGTTTCCCATCATAGTGGATTCTTAAGCACGCTCTCCACGTATGCGGCGTGCTAGCTGGATGTCTTTTGGCATAATTGTTACACGTTTGGCATGGATAGCACAAAGGTTGGTGTCTTCAAAAAGGCCAACCAGATAGGCCTCACTTGCCTCCTGCAAAGCACCAATAGCTGCGCTCTGGAAGCACAGATCTGTTTTAAAGTCCTGAGCAATTTCTCGCACCAGACGCTGGAAGGGAAGTTTGCGAATCAGAAGTTCAGTGGACTTCTGATAACGTCTAATTTCACGGAGTGCCACAGTACCAGGCCTGTAACGATGAGGCTTCTTCACCCCTCCAGTAGAGGGCGCACTCTTGCCAGTGGCTTTTGTAGCCAGTTGCTTCCTGGGTGCTTTACCACCGGTAGATTTGCGGGCAGTCTGCTTTGTACGAGCCATGGTATAGAGACCTCCTTACTTACCCCGCTTCTCCTTCGGCTGGAGCTCGGCGAGCGAGAGGCGGCGCTGGCGTTGGAGAGCTAAGGTGGCGCGGCGGCGGCTGCGAACACAATTCCCCACCTGGCTATTTAATTTTTATTTTATTTTATTTTATTTTGTGGAGATCTGGTCTTACTAAGTTACCCAGGTTGGTCTCCAACTCTTGGCCTTAAGCAATCCTCTTGCCACGGCCTCCTGAAGTGCTGAGATTACAGGTGTAAGCCACCACTCCCAGCCCTGAAACTCAGTATTAAAAAGACAAGCAATCCAGCCAGCTGAGGTAGCTCACACTTGTAATCCCAGCACTTTGGGAGGCCGAGGTGGGTGGATCACTTAAGGTCAGGAGTTTGAGACCAACTTGGCCAACATGGTGAAACCCCGTCTCTATGAAAAATGCAAAAATTAGCCAGGTGTGGTGGTGCATGCCTGTAATCCCAGCTACTCAGGAGGCTGAGGCACAAGAATCGCTTGAACAATAATAAGCATCTTAACAATAAGGCCTATTATTTAATCACTAGGGACACGAGAATTAAAACCACAATGGGATACCATTCGAACCACCAGGATACCTAAAATAAATAACTCAGAAATAAATATTTGCCAAGATTCTGAGAAATTGTAACACTTATACACTGCTCCTGTGAACGTGATAAGATCACTTTGTAAAACAGTCTAGCATTTTCTCAAAAAGTTAAACATGATCTTACCATGTAACCCAGCTGCTCCACTGTTAGGTATATACCTAAGAGAAATGAAAACATATGTCCACACAAGAATTGGCACAAAGATGTTCATAGCAGAATTATTTATAGTAGCCAAAAAATAGAAACAAATGTTCAGTAACTAATGAAATGGTAAGTAAAATGTGGTCTATCAATAAGTGGAATATTATCTCGCAATATAAAGGAATGAGGTACTAATCTATGACACAACATGGGTAGACCTCGAAAACATGACACTAAGTGACAAAAGCCCATAACAGATTAATCCATATGGTGGAATTCCATTACATTAAACGGTCAAATCTATAGACACAGAAAGTGGATTAGCGGTTGCCTAGGGCTTTGGGAGAGGAGTAGGGAATGTTAATGGGTATGAGTTTTTTTGGGGAGGTGATGAAATTGATCTAAAGTTAGATTGTGGTGATAGTTTGTACGATATGTGAATATACTTAAAAAATTGCATGGGAAACATACATACACACAGAGACACAGACACACAAACACATGTCAACCAAACCAAATGTATTTACAGATTGAATTTGCCATACAGGTCACTGGTTCACAATTCCTTTTAGGGGTGGAAAAAAGACGAAAACAAATATTCTTGCTATGAATCACTTTCAAATTAGTAGGAAAGATGAGAAACATACATGAATGATTATAACAAAAGAAAGAACACTGAAAGTAGAACTGCTGGGCTACTTCACAGAGAAAGTGTGAGTCTGGTAGTCTCGAATAATTATTTGATTTTAAGAAGAGAAGAGGGCATTTATGCTTATATAAGGTATGAAAACAACCTAGTCAAACTCTGTTGATTTGATTTTTAGAGATGTACCCTAATGTGATTTTTTGCCAAATGCCAAATGATGGAGAAATAAGATCAATATTATTTTTATCTCAAAGCCAAGGCTAAATCCAAATATCACCATAATATAATTAATTTGTGAAATACTAGCATAGATCTAAAGTTTTAGTTAAACATTGTCAAATGTTATGATTATTCAAATTTTGGGGAGTAAAATTTGAGAAGCTTGACCTTATAGATCTGGAATAATAATTTCTCCCACTACTGGATGGCTCACTGTCACTCTGGCCACAAAGTTAAGGTACTAAATGCATGTTCTCTTTCATCTAGTGTATTTAGTAATGCTATTAATCTTTTTATATCCACCAGAATATAATTCAGGAAAATGTCTTTTAGTTACATACTTTTCTTTTTTTCATATATATATATATAAAATTGCACTTTAGGTTCTGGGGTACATGCAGAATGTGAAAGACTGTTGCATAGGTAAATACATGGCAATGTGCTTTGCTGCCTCCATCCCCCGTCACCTATATCTGGCATTTCTCCCCATGTTATCCCTCCCCAACCTCCCTACCCCCAGCTGTCCCTCTCCTATTCCCCCCTCAACAGACCTCAGTATGTGATGCTCCCCTCCCTGTGTCCATGTCTTCTCATTGTTCAACACCTGCCTATGAGTGAGAGCATGCAGTGTTTGATTTTCTGTTCTTGGGTCAGTTTGCTGAGAATGATGTTTCCAGATTTATCCGTGACCCTACAAAGGACACAAACTAATTGTTTCTTATGGCTGCATAGTATTCCGTGATGTGTATGTGCCACATTTTCCTTGTCCAGTCTATCATCAATGGGCATTTGGGTTGGTTCCAGGTCTTTGCTATTGTAAACAGTGCTGCAGCGAACATACGTGTGCACGTGTCTTTACAATAGAACGATTTATAATACTTTGAAATTCTAGGTCGAAAGTTCTTTTCTTTAAGGATGTTGAATATTGGCCCCCACTCTCTTCTGACTTGTTGGGTTTCTGCTGAGAGATCTGCTGTGAGTCTGATGGGCTTCCCTTTGTGAGTAACCGGAGCTTTCTCTCTGGCTACCCTTAGCATTTTTTCCTTCATTTCAACCCTGGTGAATCTGACGATTATGTGCCTTGGGGTAGCTCTTCTTGAAGAATATCTTTGTGATGTTCTCTGTATTTCCTGGACTTGAACATTGGCCTGCCTTGCTAGGTTGGGGAAGTTCTCCTGGATAATATCCTGAAGAGTGTTTTCCAGCTTGGATTCATTCTCTCTGTCACATTCAGGTATACCTATCAAATGTAGATTAGGTCTTTTGACATAATCCCATATTTCTTGGAGGCTTTGTTCATTTCTTTTCATTCTTCTTTCTCTAGTCTTGCCTTCTCATTTTATTTCATTCAGTTGATCTTCAATCTCTGTATCCTTTCTTCTGTTTGGTGGATTTGGCTATTGAAACTTGTGCATGCATCGCAAAGTTCTCTTCTTGTGTTTTTCAGCTCCATTAAGTCATTTCTACTCTTCTCTAAGCTGTTTATTCATGTTAGCATTTCATCAAACTTTTTTCAAGGTCCTTAGTTCTTTGCATTTGGTTAGAACATGTTCCTTTAGCTCAGAGAATTTTGTTATTACCCACCTTCTGAAGCCTGTTTCTGTCAATTCATCAGACTCATTCTCCATCCAGCTTTGTTCTCTTGCTGGTGAGGAGCTGTGATCCCTTGGAGGAGGAGAGGACTTCTGGTTTTGGGTGTTTTCAACCTTTTTGTGCTGGTCTCTTCCCATCTTCATGGATTTATCTACCTGTGGTCTTTGTAGTTGGTGACTTTCAGATGGGGTTTCTGAGTGGATGTCTTTTTTTTGATGTTGAAGTTATTTCTTTCTGTTTTTTAGTTTTCCTTCTAACAGTCGGGCCCCTCTGCTATAGGACTGCTAGAGGTCCACTCCAGACCCTGCTTGCCTGGGGATCACCTGCAGCAGCTGCAGAACAGTAAGGATTGCTGCCAGTTTCTTCTGTTATTTTTGTCCCAGAGGGATACCTGCCAGATGTCAACCTGAGCTCTCCTTTATGAGGTTTTTCTTTGAGTATATGGGAGGCAGGGAGCTGCTTGAGGAGACAGTCTGTCCCTTATAGGAAATCAAGTGCTGAGCTGGGAGCTCTGTTGATCCATTCAGAGCTGCTTGGCAGATTCATTTAAGTCTGTTCCAGCGGAACTCATAACCACCTTTTTTTTTCCCCAGGTACTCAGGCCTGGGAAGGTGGGGCTTTATTTATAAGTTCCTGACATGCTGCTGCCTTTTTTCAGAGATGCCCTGCTCAGCAAGGAGGTAGCCTAGTGACAGTCTGCCAGCAGAGGTGTTGCTAAGCTGCCGTGGGCTCTGCCCAGCTGCTGTGTGAACTTCCTTGGGTTTTTTTTTTTTACAGAGGTATAGTTAGAATTGCCTCAGTAATGGTGATCTGCCTTGGTAATGGCAGACTGCCTCAGTATTGGTGGATTGCCTCGGTAATGACAGACTCCTGCAGTAATGGCGGACTGCATTGGTAATGGCAGACTGCCTCGGTAATGGCAGACTGCCTCAGTAGTGGTGGACTGCCTTGGTAATGGAGTCCCCACACAGGGGTGGACCATCCCGGGTCCAGCTGCACTGCTGCAAAACTCTCAATCCAGAGCATTTCAGATTGCTGGTCTTTGTGGGGGTAGGACTTGCTGAACCCGATCACCTGGCTCCCTGTTTCAGCCCCCTTGTTTTTCAGTTGAATGGGTGGCTCTGTCTCCCAGGCATTCTAGGCATCAGTTGAAATGGCTGCCCAGATTTGTGTGAGTTTTTGTGTGGAGACCTGCTGTGCTGGCTGAAACAGCCATGCTGGAAATTTGTGATGCTTTTCAGCCCCAGAATCTCCTGGTTTGTGGGCAGTAAAAACTCATTTGGAAATGCGGTGATCACTCACCCTCTGTGTTGTTCTCGCTGGGAACTGTATTCCAGGGCTGTTCCTATTTGGCCATCTTCAGTTCTGCCAGACTAGTTACATGTTTTATAAAATGAATTTAAGGCAAGTCATAAAAGAGCCACTGTTTTCAATATTTATATAGCAGTCATTTAAATTGTTTTCTTTTTTGAGATGGAATCTTACTCTGTTGCCCATCTGGGCTCACTGCAGCCTCCGCCTCCTGGGTTTAAGCAATTCTTGTGGTTCAGTCTTCCGAATAGCTGGGATTACAGGCATGCACCATCACATGTACCCAGTTAATTTTTGTATTTTTGGTAGAGATGACATTTCACTGTGATGGCCAGGCTGGTCTTGAATTCCTGCCTAAGGTGATCCACCTACCTTGGCCAAAGTCCTGGGATTATAGGCATGAGCCCCTATGCCTGGGCAGATCAGTTTTGTTTAATTTTTAAGCCCATAGATGCAAATCTGCTAAAAGCAGTTTTACAAAATTATTTTTTTGAAGTTTGATTAGTGAAAACAAAATGTAATTTGAGAAACCTATTCCTCAGGAGAATCATTTTCGTAAAAATTTTAGGGCTTCCATGGAATCAGGTAATTGCTAATTAAATACAACACTTAATGATTTTTTCTTTCATATTTTAATTTCCAGTGCAATAAACAATTCTACTTAATTGGAGTTATGATACTGGTGGGTTGTCTATAAACAAGACAACAGTATTTCTTTGGAGAACAGCCTTTCTCCTAAGGCTGAGAACCATGCTTCTTGGCTCTGTGGTTCTGGTTAGAGTTTCCTACTGAGAGTAATTTACCTGGAATTTGGAAAATGGAAGTGAAATGGAAGCCATCTTCTTAAGAAATCATGGTGGTCTGACATGGTAGCTTTGCAGACCGCTTCATGGGCTTCACTCACACTTGTGGTTGCTCCACCCTCTCTACAAGCTGTAGATTCTTCATCTTCCAGTATTCTTGTTGAAGTCAATAATTGTTTCCTGATTTCTTGGCTTTATCTTTCCAGACCTTTACTTGTCCATTCTTCTGTCACAATAATATAAGCCCCAATTCCATATCACATTCCTTGTTTTCATAATTCTTATAGTGATTCTCTTTGTGATCAAACCTAGACTGACACAGATTTATTCTAATATCTGTTAATAAACCTTGTATTATTATTTACATTTTTATACCCATCTCTTGTCTCCAAAGTAATGTGGTCTTTATGTTACTGTACTCTCTCCTAATATTAATGTAACTGTCAATATATTTGATATTTAACCTTTGGAAATTTCTTAATATTTTTGACCAATTTGTCACCTTTTATAATCATTGACTGTTTCTGTAATTAATTCTGGCAATAATGATGCATTGTACACCAACTGAGTGACAGCAATCAACATATAAAACACGTAAGATTGTTCTGTTTGGGTTATATATAGAATGCTTTTATTTATATTTGAATGTAAATTTCCAGAGCTTGGCAATAAATCTGAACGACACATCTTATTTATGTTACATTGTTATGCTGATTAGATATGTTGGTAACTTATCAACACTTGTCATTAATTATGCACAACATCAGTGTGCCAATAGTTCTTTAGCTGTATGATGGTCCACTGAAAGGCTGAAGCTAAAGTTAAAGGGAAGATTTTGGCAGAAAGCTGGGCAGAATCTGAAAATCAGTGCATTGTGAGAGTGCTGTGCCAGAGAACTCAAGAAATACTCACTTTCCAACTAATTGAGGATATTAATTATGCTTTACAAAAAACATATGCAGTCTCAAAGATACGGAACACGTATCAGCAAGTATAAAATTAAAAAAAAAAAAAAACCTGACTTTTTTAACCCCAGTCTTGTTTAGAGAAGGCTTGTTTTAGTTTCTGCCTGAAGTTCTTTGAGAAAAGCTGCTTAAGAATTTTCATAATTGGCTCAGCGTTTTGCACCAATTAGAATACTAAGGAAGTACCAGTTATTTCATATGGAAAACAAAAAGGTATATTTGAAAAAAAAGATCTTCTCATGGTTTAGAGGACACTCAATAATAAGTAGAAGTTTGCATTAATAAAATATATTTTCACTTATAAGAAGCCAGAAATGATTTGTTCTTATTTGCAGTTTCTGAATTATCTCTATGTAGCTGTCCTGTATATATCCACGGAAACGAATTACAATCTTTTGGCAATATAACAATGGTCTAGAATACTCTTTTCATATTGTTGTGAAACTTGAGAAATAAAAGTTGTCTAAGTTAGAAATGCATAAAATTTGTAGAGATATTTTTCCTAGATCCTAAGGAAAAAAATCTATTAACACAGGCTAATAGATTTTTTTCTTAGGATTTAGGAAAAAAATGGCTTTACAGGATGTGTTCAAGATAACAAGAATAACATTCTTTGACTTTGGTCTGCTGCAAATGGGCCTAATAGGTGACAACTGATGTGTTTAGCAACAGAACTGAAAATCAACAATTTATGGAAATGTTCACCCACAGGCATCTGTGGGGCTAGCAGGGCCCTCCTGCCAAGATTACTTTCCCCGAGGACCTAATTCCTAATAAAAAGTGGTGCAGAAGCATTAATCAAAAGAAAAGTTTTAAAGAGTTTATTTTTGAGGGTTATCGTCACTCTTCTTAGTGAATTGATAACCTTAATTGGATATAATTGGAATTGATCCAAATTCTTATTTGGGAATTGAATTGTTTTCGTGATTAAACAAAGTAACTGAGGTCACCACCCTATTCAATGAGATAGTTTCTGGCATGTAATTAATTATAATCTCATTGTAAATCCTTTTGATTTAAAGATTAATGCTGATTCTTTATTTCATTATGCTATTCATTTTTTTGAAATTAAAATTAAGGCAAGCAACAGATCACTGTGGAATATCAGTATGTTGATATTTATTCAAAAAGCCAGTTTTATTCCTTGATCAAAAGCAATGGATTTAGTATAACTACTTTTATTCTGTTATATTGTATAGGGAAGAGGCACACATACTACGGAGTTTATCACAATTATTTTAATTTATAAATATTGGTTCTATTGTTTTAATATCTAAAATAAGGTCAATTCCTCTAGGTTTCTCTTCAAGCATTGGTGAATCTTTTGTTCATCAGTTTTTCTTGGGTCATACATATATATATATATATATATATATATATATATATATATATATTCATTCATACACATACAGAGATTAAAAATATTTTAACAAATAGACTATTTTAACAAATTTTGACTTTAGTATTCCTCACTTTTATATTAAATAATTATAGCAAGCTTTTTCATGACATTTCAAACCAACTGAAATGAATGATTTAAATATTTTCTCACAGTAACAGCTACTACTCTATTTAGCATTTTACAACTCATATTTGATATTTTTTTCCCTAAACATTAAGAATGATAATGTTAGAGGTTAGCATTATAAGCTAAGACAGTATGTTGTTTGCTATATATGGATATTATAGAATTTAATGTTTTGTTTATTTGCTAAATATAGGAATCTTATAAAACATACTACTAGTTTAACATTTTCATGTATAGAATGTATTTACAAAGTGACAAATAAAAAGTCATCAATTTATTCTTAGGAATAGAAATAACACCAGTAAAATATCAAAGGATATTTAATTTTCTGAAGCATATCATATGCTAATAATAATTTTGAGGTAATGTCAATATCATGTAATCAGAAGATTGCTTTAGTCCCTTGGTCTACTGCCTACAAAGTGGATGGAGTGAAGTTCAAGTTATGCTAATGATGAACTTCAAAGCGTTGGTGGTTAACAGGCAGTAAAAATCATTTGCCCTCTGCACTCTGGAATGGGCTGTTTGATTTCCACCAATAAAGAGTAAAGGGGAAGACACTGAAATGAATCCTAGAGACAAAGTTAGGTAAAATAACTAAGGTGAAAGTGGACATCCTTGTATTATTCGATATCTGAGTGAAAAGGTTTTCAGATTTTCCTAGTTTAGGAAGATAATAACTGTGGACCACTGTGTACCCATAACAATTAAACATAAAAAAAAAGAAAACTAAAGAGGTGTGAAACTACAGGGTAAGAAAATGAAAGTCAAACTTTGCAGCTGTTTGAGTTTCAGCATCCATAGCAATAGCACTGAGTTTTAGGATGAAGCAGAGTGAGGCCGAAAGGACTTTGATGCTTTCTGACCTCCACCTTCCTATTCTCAGCTAACACTGCCCTGTCCCTGGAGATCAAAGCAAAAACGTAAGAATTTCCCTTGCTTCCATTCATGATTGCTACAAAGAGAATAAAATACCTAAGAATAAAACTAACAAAGGATGTAAAGGACCTCTTCAAGGAGAACTACAAACCACTGCTCAACGAAATAAGAGAGGACACAAACAGACAGAAAACATTCCATGCTTATGGTTAGGAAGAATCAATATTGTGAAAATGGCCACACTGCCCAGAGTAATTTACAGATTCAACACTATCCTCATCAAGCTACCAATGACCTTTTTCACAGAACTGGAAAAAACCACCTTAAACTTCATATGGAGCCTAAAGAGAGTCCACATAGTCAAGACAATCCTAAGCAAAAAGAACAAAACTGGAGACATCATGCTACCTGACTTTAAACTATACTAGAAGGCTACAGTAATCAAAACAGCATGGTACTGGTACCAAAACAGACATATAGACCAATGGAACAGAACAGAGGACTCAAAGGCAATGCCACACGTCTACAACCATCTGATCTTTGACAAACCTGACAGAAAGAAGCAATGGGGAAAGGATTCCCTGTTTAATAAATGGTGTTGGGAAAACTGGCTAGCTATGTGCAGAAAGCAAAAACTGGACCCCTTCCTGACACCATACACTAAAATTAACTCCAGATTAAATACTTAAACATAAGACCTAACACCATAAAAACCCTAGAAGAAAACCTAGGCAAAATCAGTCAGGACATAGACATAGGCAAGGACTTCATGACTAAAACACCAAAAGCAATGGCAACAAAAGCCAAAATAGACAAATGAGATCTAATTAAACTCTAGAGCTTCTGTACAGCAAAAGAAACAATCATTAGAGTGAACCAGCAACCAACAGAATGGGAAAAAATTTTTGCAATCTACCCATCTGACAAAGGGCTAATATCCAGAATCTACAAAGAACTAAAACAGATTTACAAGAAAAAAACAAACCCATTCAAAAGTGGGTGAAGGATATGAACAGACACTTTTCAAAAGACATATGAGACCAACAAACATATGAAAAAATGCTCATCATCACTGATCATTAGAGAAATGCAAATCAAAACCACATTAAGATACCATCTTATGGCAATTAGAATGGCGATCATTAAAAAAATCTGGAGACAACAGTTACTGGAGAGGATGTGGAGAAATAGGAACACTTTTACACTGTTGGGGACTGTAAATTAGTTCAACCATTGTGGAAGACAGTGTGGCACTTCCCCAAGGATCTAGAAATGGAAATTCCATTTGACCCAGCAATCCCATTACTGGATATATATCCAAAAGATTGTAAATTGTTCTATTATAAAGACACATGTACACATATGTTCGCTGCAGCACTGTTTACAATAGCAAAGGCCAGGAACCAACCCAAATGCCCATCAATGATAGATTGGACAAGGAAAATGTGGCACATACACACCATGGAATACTATACAGCCATAAAAAATGATGAGTTTGTGTCCTTTGTAGGGACATGGATGAATCTGGAAACCATCATTCCCAGCAAACTGACACAAGAACAGAAAATCAAATACTGCATGTTCTCACTCATAGGCAGGTGTTGAACAATGAGAACACATGGACACAGGGAGGGGAGCATCACACACTGGGGTCTGTCGTGGGCTCCAGGGGAGAGACATTAGGAGGTCGGGAGGTTGGAGAGTGATAACATGGGGAAAAATGTCAGATATGGGTGATAGGGGATGGAGCCAGCAAATGACTTTGTCATATATGTACCTATGCAACAATCCTGCATCATCTGCACATGTATCCCAGAACCTAAAGTACAACTGAAAAAAAAAAAAAAAAAAGAATTTCCCTTGCTTCCATTCCAGAGCTCTACACTGTTTTCTCTTTCTTATGGGGACCTGAATCAAGCCTAAGGGTGTAAATTAAGTTAATGAAATGTAAACTGTTCAGAGATAACAGCATTTTGTTAGTTGATTCCTGAAAACGAATCTTAAATGCAAATGATTTGTCAAGGAGGAAGATAGAGTAAGTTCCAGCCTATTATAGATTATTTTGTCAGTTACCTATTTAAACCCTATTGGTGTGAAGCATAAGAAGGGTTTTCTCACCTAATGAGGATCTTTGGGGTCTTGTAAATCTCCTCTGTAACCTCTTTGGCTTTTTAAGGCTCTCAGGGTCACACAATTTCTACAAATGTTTATTATGTGAAATAAACCCACATTCTGAACCTGTGAGAGCTCCAAAATAGTTTAAATGGATGTGAAATCCTCACATTGACATTCCCACATTCATATCACCTCCAAACCAGTGCCTCAGGTGGGAGGGAACTAGATCTTAAATCTATTCTTAATATCAGAGCTCAGAACTAATCTTACAATTTATTCCCTCAGTCTTAAATCCTCTGTTTCAATGGTATATTAAAGATAAAACTAAAGAGGAATGTTTTAATATATGGAAATATTATACTTTTTAATGTATATGGTTTCTCTAGAAAGCAAATGTCCTTGTAATCAGCTTATGTCTAATAAAGTGAAATTAGGAGGAATGTTTACTATGTCCATTTTACATTGGGTTAAATTCTACAGCTGTTGCTATCCAGGTAAGGTTCTTAATTCTTAATATTTTAAAACTAATAGCTTGACATCTTGTTTCTAAACCAGTTTTCTACTTATCTAGTGCTGTGGTTGTGAAGGTTAGCACAAAAGTGTTTCAGTTTTAATGAGAACTTAAGGAGAAAACAGCATCGTGTGATAAAGACGTGTTTCCTCTGGTTACAGAATGTTCTAAAATTATGGGAGGACAACTGGGGTCTTGAATGGGGCCCAAAGAAGTCTACTTTGTCAGTTACCTAGTTATCTGACTGCAATTTGCTCTCTAGTGAAAGCTAAATTGCCTACTTCTATATAGCATAATCTTTGACAATTGAAACTAACCAGAATACATCATTAATCTTCTTCAGATAGGATCTGTACATTTTCATGCAATTCTCCTGCCTCAGCCTCCCAAGCAGCTCTGATTACAGGAGCCTGCCACCATGCCCGGCTCATTTTTCTATTTTTAGTAGAGATGGGGTTTCATCATGTTGGCCAGGCTGGTCTCCAACTCCTGACCTCATGTTCTGCCCATCTCAGTCTCCCAAAGTGCTGGGATTACAGGCATGTGCCACTGTGCCCGGCCAACATTTTTTAAGGTATAGTTGATGTCTCTTGTTTAGTCAAGCATTTGACTGATAATCAGTTTGACTGATAATCCATCAATGACGTAAGGTGTAAATGGGATTATACACTCTGACCTCAGAGAATGTTAACCTATATAAGGCATTAAGTTGGGACATTAAGTCTTACTTTAGTTTTGTCTAAGTTTACTTGTGGAAAATACATCATTTTAATTATCTTTTACTAGCAACTTATGAGCATTTCCGTTCTCCAGACCCCAGAATGGTAGATCCACTGATGGCTTGTACTGTGTGCCTGGAAAAGCCACAGACACTCAACACCAGCACGTGAAAGCAGCTGGGAGGGAGGCTGTATCGTACAAAGCCAGAGAGTCAAAGCTGCCCCAGATCAGGGGAACCTACCTCTTACATAAGCATGACCTGGGTGTGAGACATGGAGCCAAAGGAGATAATTTTGGAGCTTTAATATTTGACTGCCCCACTGGATTTCAGACTCGTGTGGGCTGTAGTTCCTTTGCTTTGGACAATTTCTCCCATTTGGAACATTAGTGGATTAAGAATAGTGGACTAATGGCCAGGCTTGGTGGCTCCTGCCTAACCCTGCACTTGGGAAGGCTGAGACAGGTGGATCACAAGGTCAACATATCAAGACCATCCTGGCCAACATGGTGAAATCTTGTCTGTACTGAAAATCCAAAAATTAGCTGGATGTGGTGGAGCATGCCTGTAGTCCCAGCTATTTGGGAGGTTGAGGCAGGAGAATCACTGGAATCCGGGAGGTGGAGGTTGCAGTGAGTTGAGATCGTGTCACTGCACTCCAGCCCCTGGTGACAGAGTGAGACTCTGTCTCAGAAAAAAAAAAAAAAATTAGTGGACTAACAATGAATATTGGGTCTAAAGATGTTGCAGGAGGAAGTTTCTCTCTGTGCTGTGGAACTTGGATTTGATCCTGTGGAAAGGGGAGAATAATTCAAGAATTTTAAAGAGAATTGCATGATTTGACTACTTTTTTATTTTTTGAAAAATTTTCTTGGTTATTGAGTAGAAAGGAGAATGTATTTGAGGTGCAAAGGGAGATGTACAGGAGTATTTGAGACAGGGAGACCAGGTAGCTGGTGTTAAAATACAGTTGAAAGGTAAGGCATACCTGAATTAAGACAGTAACAATGGAGATGGAGAGAACAGATTTAGACTCTTCAAGTACTTACTTACAGGTGAGTGATTGAATACAGTGTTTAGGGAGAAGCAGAATTCAGGGCAATTTTTAGTTTTCTGTCTCGGTCAAATGTAAGTGGTCATGTACTTCATAGAAATGGATACACAGAAAAAAGGAAGAGGAGCTAGAATAAGCAGGGGTGAGACTGATTCAATTTCAGCCATGTTGAATGAGTAACTGGAAAAGGGATGCTTCTTTTGACTTTTGGAGCATAGCAACTAGAAAAAATCATACTTACATGGTTTCTAAATAAATTTCTTTGAGACATTTGGTCTATAAAAACTGCAAAGATTTAAAACAGATTCAATATTTTTTCTGCCAAGCCCCTGTATGTAATAAACAGGGTTTATTAACACATTAATAAAATGTGTTTTATTTATTAATGTGTCTTTAACACATTACATTTACCAAACCTTAGTTTTCTCTACAATTTCTATATCAGAAACTTTCTGAGAGATGATTAATTTTGCCTATTTTAAATTTGTGCAAAGAATGCACAAAGTGAACATTCTTAAATAAATCACAAAGACAACTATACAGAAGTGTAGACGGCATCTGTTATGACTGCTGAAGAAGTCGGCATCATCTATAGTAGATTAGATAACACAAAGGAAGGAACTCTGAACCAAGCTTGAGTTGTCACTTATTTGCTCTGAGGTTCTGATTATTTATACCTGCTTTTACTTAGTCATCTATCAAACATTTATCAAGTACTTGTTATATGCCAGGTTCTGAGAATATAAAAAAAATATGGCATTGTGGGTTAAGTGAGGAGGGAAGACGCGCATACCATTACAATTCAATATGGTAAATGTGATCAGAGCAGTGTCACTTAAACATCCGTGAAGAGACAGCCTAACTCACCCAGGGCCAGGAATGAGCTTGGAATAATTTTCTGCTCTGGCCAGAAACAGAAAAGAAACACTAAGAGCTATGTTTTGTTCTTAAAATAAAATTGGAAAACAGTCTGGGGTAGTTTTATGCTTTTATTCTGGTCATGATAAGCAGTTACTTATTGGGGTTATATGGTGGTTAATTTTATGTGTCAAGTTGACTGGGCCACCGGGTGCCCAGCTATCTAGTTAAACATTGTTCCCAGTGTGTCTCTGAGGGTGTCTTCTGATGGGATTAATATTTGAGTCAGTAGAATAAGGAAAGTAGATGGCTCTCCTTAGTGTGGTTGGTCCTCATCCAAACAGTTAGATGCCTGAATAGAACAAAAAACAGACCCTCCCATAAGTAAGAGATCATTTTTCCTGTTACAGGGCCTTCATATTGGGACATCAACTTTCCTTCTCCACCTTTGTACTTGAACTGAGCATCTGCTCTTGGGTCTGGAACTACACCATTGGCTCTTTAAGTTCTCAGGCCCTAGAACTCAGTCTGAAACTAAACTGTGGTTTCTCCTGGATCTCCAGCTTGCCAACTGTCCCTGCAGATCGTGGGACTTTCCAGCCTGCACAGATGTGTGAGGTGACTCCTTATAATCTCTCTCTTTCTTTCTTTGTCTCTTGCCTTCCCTCGTTCTCTTTCCCTGTATACACATACATACATATATACAAACATCATACAGGTTCTGTTTCTCTGGAAAACTCTGACTAATACCAGTCATTTAGTTAAAGTGCTGGGATTGGTCCTAAAAGTTCTGTGTTTTTGAAAAAAACTAAAGAGAAGTTTACAACTTAGACCTTGGAAAACCCAAGGCTGGATGAAACAGCGATTGATAGTGGTTGAAATTTAAAGGTCAATTTACCATTCTGAAAGAAGTGGTCTGTTTCATTTAAAACCAAAAAAATTTGTTTGTTTGTTTTTGTTTTTGAGACAGAGTCTCACTGTCTCCCAGGCTGGAGTGCAGTGGCAGGATCTCAGCTCACTGCAACCTCTGTCTCTCGGGTTCAAGCAATTCTCCTGTCTCAGCCTCCAAGTAGCTGGGACTAGAGGCACATGCCACCACACATGGCTAATTTTTGTATTTTTAGTAGAGATGGCGTTTCACCATATTGGTCATGTTGGTCTCGAACTCCTGACCTCAAGTGATCCATCCACCCATGTTAGCTCCCTAAAGTGCTGGGATTATAGACATGAGCCACCGTGCCTGGCCAATACTGAAATTTTTGTTTTTATTAAAGTTTCATTATTAGAAAAATGAATTGAGCAATAATAGAAATATGAATCACTAGTTTCAATAGAAATATTGGTAGGTTACAATCCTAATGTTTGTATCCTAATTTCACCAGTGGTTGGCCTGCTTTGGGGTTAATAAAAACATTTAAACATGGACAGAATAGAGAAATGTACATTTTTTTCCTATTTTCTAATAAACAAAATTGTCCAATAGATCGTACCTCTTCTCCTTCTCTTCTTCTTCTTCTTCTTCTTCTTCTTCTTCTTCTTCTTCTTCTTCTTCTTCTTCTTCTTCTTCTTCTTCTTCTTCTTCTTCTTCTTCCTCTTCTTCTTCCTCTTCTTCTTCTTCTTTATCCTCATCTTCTTCTTCTTTCTTCTTCTTCTCCTCCTCCTTCTTCTTCTCCTTCTTCTTCCTCTTCTCCTTCTTCCTCCTCTTCTTTTTCTTCCTCTTCTCCTTCTTCTTCTTACTCTTTTCCTTCTTCNTCAGCCTTCTGAGTAGCGGGGATTACAGGCATGTGCCATCGTGCCCGGCTAATTTTTGCATTTCTAATAGAGACAGGGTTTCACCATGTTGATCAGACTGGTCTCGAACTCCTGACCCTATGATCCGCCCATCTTAGCCTCCCAAAGTGCTGGGATTACAGGTGTGGGCCACCGCACCAGCCGGTCCTACCCCTTCTTACATGTTGAAGGTGTACATTTTTGTCAGCTGCACAGGTGACTGATTAAACAAATAATTTGAATAAATGGAGCTCAACCTACTCTACTTTAGGGCAGAAATTTATGAAGTAAGAATTTTAAGCTGCTTTTCAAATAATTTAATAAAATATTTGGAAAAGTGTTAATAAAGTAGGGAGAGATTGAAGTGACCTACATAGCTATAAAAATAATTCGTTAAATAATTATGAAATACTACACAGTCATCAGAAATGGTGTTGCTAAACTCTAATTATGACATGAGAGGATGCTACACCTATCTACATATGAAATCAACATGGAATAAATTGTACCAGTATTCCTGTTTAGAAAGGAACTGTCTTTGTGAAAGCACTTAGGGTAAGGGAGAAACTGGTTGCGTGAATGGAGGGGAGTGAAGAATCCAAAGAACTATCTGTCTGCTCTGCCTGACAACCTGGGGGACAGAGGGCAGTGAAAGGACGGACAGAGAAAAGGCCCAGTGAGATACTATGAGAAAGGGATGGTTTATACTTCAGTGCTAGTGCAAAGTTCCCAGTAGGAGGCTTACCAAAGAACCCTTTAGAACCTTAGATATGTGATGTTTGATTTAAATGCCGGTACTGCTGTGATGTAATTTTTTTTGTCTTCCCACTAAATCTTCAGTAAAGTCTGCTCCCAGATGCTATGTATAAAGTGGGACTTTCTGCCTAAAGAGGCTGAATTTGATATCAAATGTGGAAGAAAATGTATGACAACGGCAGCCTGGAAGCAGAGGAGCTCAGGAGAACAACGGGGAATTCTGAGGCTTCATCCATAGAATGTGGATTGAGGGTTGGAGCTAATGTTATTTTGATCTGACGGGGTAAGGAGGAGGCATTAGCTGAGGCTGATATGTGATATGTAGATGATCTTAAACCACATATTTTGTCCAGGTTGGAGGCTACACTCAAATGTGCACACACATTTACATGAATGCACAAAGATGAGAACATTGTACAGCAATATATAAACTGTGCTTCTGGGAGGTTGGATTTAATTTCTTCTTTATATATTTTTTCTTTTGAATTATTTTAAAATAACCACTTTTTGCTTTTCAGATCAGAAAATAAAAATATTTGTTCTGAAAAAAACTATTTTGCTTTGCTTTGCTTTGAGAACAAACTAATCAAGCGGAGGCTGAGCTTTGCAAGAACAGAGAAATATCATGGACCCACCTTATGTATTCTTTGTAAATTCTGTGTGAGATTTGACATGGATTAGAAATGGTACATACATTGCAAGCTCTTTTCCCCCTTTTCTCTTGTCGCTTTGCCTTAGATAGGTAAATTATAGCTTTGGAAGGGTTATGAGGTAGACTGTATCATGCTTTTTCAAGCTGTGCTTCTACTTATGGTGTCTGTCCCCTTTTTTCTAGGATGTTCTTCTCTTTTCTCATCCTTGCAAATACACTTGGAATGTCACTTCCTTCTCGGAAAGCTGTATCCAGCTCCAAGAGTACTTATTTGCTTTGTCTCTGCCCCTATGGGGCCTTAGATCTACCTGAAATAAGATTCTTATCACATTATTGTGTGCTTTTTCCTATTTACAGCTGTTTTCTCCACTAGATTATTAATTCCACAAATTTCCACCTCACAATTTTTGGAAAGACTACTGGCATGCCCAAGATTTCTGTGAATTCTCAAGTTCATTTCTGGCCCCAATTTCCCACCCATACAGAATTTGATGAGAAGTCACCTTGACCCCTCACGTGTGCTCTCCTTATTTAGACAGGACACAGAACCATGTCTTTGTATCCCCTCTGCTTAGCACAGATCTTGGCATGGAAAAGTTTCTCAGTTTGTGTTGCATGGATAAATACTGGAGTCAAGTGCTTACAATATGGAGCCTGCCGTTGCTCAGTGCAGTCATAGCTACAAGGCTACTCCATTGCGTAAACTCATAAAACAGATTTTCAGTAGGCTTTTAACTGTAAGTAGTATAACAACATCAAC
The DNA here is from genome assembly GCF_001604975.1 of Cebus imitator. Classification (NCBI taxonomy): domain Eukaryota; kingdom Metazoa; phylum Chordata; class Mammalia; order Primates; family Cebidae; genus Cebus; species Cebus imitator. Next base: position 957,885 of record NW_016107483.1, on the reverse strand, counting down.
AAAAAATTTTAAGCACAGATACATTATTGACACTTCAAATAATTCATACTTATTAAGAATAAGTATACGTGTTATATACCATCCCTCCAACACTGATACTTGCAAAAAATCAACACTTTCTCTTAACTTTCTAGTGTGATATTTACTTTGCAACACATTTAGAATTGTCCCATCTGTATTAGGTTTAACTTCAAAAATATTTGGGGTCTGTTTTGTATCCAACTTGAAGAGAAAACTGCTCTGTCTTTCCACTATCATCTATTATTATTATGTTTTCTGTAATGCATTATACCATGTGTAACTAATATGTTAGCATTACAGAAAAGCATCTGCTTCTGTTTTAATGTCTTGATAAAAGTGTTGTAAATATTGTAGCTGTATAAGATTCCTTTCCTTAAAGGATCTGTTTCATTTCACCTGGAAACTATCCTAATTCTTAAATCCTTCAGCCAGATGCTGTATCTAGTAGATGAAATGTAGGGCTTTTAATCAACTTTTTTGTTAGTTAGTCATGAAAATATGCAGCTTTATATTTTTAAAAAGTGGTGTTAAAATTCCAAGATAAACAAAGAACTAATGGTATAACATTCATTCCCATACTGTACAATTAACATAGTGTTCATATTTATTTAATTACTCAAAACTTGGAAAGTAGACTTACAAGGTAGAAATAAAGCATTAGGGGCAGCAGAGACTACTGTTCACATAGTGATGTGACTTTATTCGAGGAGCGCTATCTTTTGGAGAGCCACTATGCATCCGATTGCCTCCTGATGCCCTTTTCACTCAGTGGTAATCACTTTAAACAAGCTTTTGGGGGCAGCTGGAGGGTTGCCCTTTCTCCATTAGGACTCATATTCCAGTGGGAACAGAGAGCAGTTAAGGATGAAGCAATAAACTCAAGTTGGGTTATATTCAGTTTGTCGCTTTTAGGTTGGGAAGGAGGGGTCAGAGGTTAATTTTCTGTGCTTTTTTTTTCCTGGGAAACCTTAGTTTCACAGAATTTTAGAGGTGAAAGTGGATGTAGATATCATCTAGTTCAATAGCATTCATTTTGTGCATAAATAGAATCTTACAAATGTTAAATGTGTAACAGCAAGGAAAAATAATGTCATCCTGGTATTAAGATCTACATAAGATTATCACAAACTGTTATTTTACTCTTTATAGAAAGACCATTGGTGTGCTCATGGTTTTTGTATCTTATCAAGTTACTTCTGGCCCTAACTTCCTGCCAATACTGAATTGGGTGAGAGATCACTTTGACATCTCACATGTGTGCTCCTGAATCACATAGGACTTAAATGATTTTTTTTCTTAATTTTCCCACAAAACTATACTCCTGCGATTCAGTGCAGCCCTGCTGTTTCCTTTGTCACAAAATTCCTACCTGATTTAAAAGCAGAGATTTTATTTCTTATATTTATCTTTTTCCTCAAATGGCATTTTTTTTAGTTCACTCCGACAACAGAAGGTGCTGGCTCCATCTATTTATTGTCTATCTACCTGTATCATCTATCTGTCACCTGTCTGTCTATATTATGTATCTGTTGATGCGAATTAATATAATCTATGAAAGTTGTCAGAACCAAAGTGGAGTCACTTGTGTCAAACCCCAACAAGAGGGAGCTGAGAAAGGCCATGAAGGCAGGGCTATCATGCATCATTTACCTGATAACAGGACCCATCATAATACATTTTTCCAAACTCTAGCTTGCTCCAGGAGCCACAGGACAGCTAGCATCACAAGAACAGATAGCTGTTTATGCAGAAACAATTGCCTGAAACATTGTCTCCACTCATGAACTGACATGAACTGAATAAGCTCCTGTAACCAATGTTCTCTTTGTTTCAAAACAATTTAGAGGTACTCCGCTTTTTGTCTTTCAAAACTTGCTCTTGCTTCATCCTTCTCTGATATGCCTTTGGCACACCATGGCACACGTATTCTGGATTATAATGCTTGTTATTCCCAAATAGATTTTCATTAGAGAGCCTCTCTCTGTTGACAAAAACAATAAATAAACACAAATAAAAAAGTAAATAAATCGATTTTGATACTATTTATTAAGTGAATGTATACATAATGTTAGAACTATCCCTTTTCATTCAAGGAACGCCTCTGTTACACATGAACTGTGTACCGCTTTCTCCTTCTGTGGTACTTGTCTGATAAAACCAAAATTCTGGTTAAATCTGACACTTGGGTCTTCTATGCCTGCTGCTGAACAGCCGAATGCAACTGGAGAAAATTACTCAACCATGCCGAGAGACTTCTCGTTAACTCATGACTTCGTGGACCTTTGGCACTGACTGTAGTAAGACTTCATTCCCCCATTGTTCACTCTCCCACAAAGATGGCTATTTCACGTCCTCTCTCCTCTGCTCAAACCTCCAGTATTTTTTCCCTCTCATCCTCTCAAGCTAATGATTCTGTTTCCTGTTCCACCAAGGAAATAGAGGGAAGCTAAAGAGAACTTTCCTACCTCTACATCACCTGATCAACTACCCTACGTGCATCTGACCCACAATCTCTGTCATCTCTCTTAAGAGGGACAAATGCACTGTGCTCACACCTGGGGCCAGCCTTTCCACTTGTACACAGCTGTATCTCCAGTACTTAGTGCTATGCTTGGCGCATAACAGATATGCAGAGAAGTGATCTTTATAAATGACTGACAATGCCACTCTTGGCCTAGTTGACATAGATTCAAAGGCTGTCCAACGAGTAAAATGCTAAGCCTTAAGAGTGTGGCTTCTGTTATTTCCATTTCATGTCACTAAAAGAGAAAGCTTTTATGCTTTCTCCCTGGGTTCAGGTTGGATGTGACTGCCATATATCTGAATTCTCTTTGTTTAATTATTTATTAATTATATATATGTATATATATATATATATATATATATATGTATATATATATTTTTTTCCTTTTTTTTGAGATAGAGTCTGCTGTGTCACCCAGGCTCCGGGAGCGCAATAGCATGATCTCGGCTCACTGTAACCTCTACCTCCCGGGTTCAAGCGATTCTCCTGTCTCCAACTCCCTAGTAGCTGGGATTACAGGCATGTGCCACCATGTCCAGCAAGTTTTTGTATTTTCAGTAGAGACGGGGCTTCAGCATGTTGGCCAGGCTGGTCTCAAACTCCCAACCTCAGGTGATCCACCCACCTTGGCTTCCCAAAGTGCTGGCATGAGCCACCTCGCTCAGCTGGTTATTAAAATATTCTTATGGGTACATTGTAGGTATATATATTTATGAAGGAACATGGGATATTTTGATACAGGCATATAATCCATAATCACTGGAGGTCAAGTGGTGTTTCTATCATTTCAAGCATTTATCATTTCTTTGTGTTACAAACATTCCACTTAAAGTCTTTTAGTTATTTAAAAATATATGATGATTTTTTATTGACTATAATCACCCTGTTGTTCTATCAAATATAGATGTTATTCTATTAACTATATTTTTGTACCCATTTACTATACCCACTCCCCCTGTACCCCCCAGTACCCTTCTCAGCCTCTAGTAACAATCATTCCATCATTCTATTATCTCTGTGAGTTCAATTGTTTTAACCTTTCACTCACACAAATGAGTGAGAACATGAAAAATTTGTCTTTCTGTGCCTGACTTATTCTCTTTTGTTGAAATAAAAGTTCCAAGCTGTACTAGGCAATGAGGATAGGACAGGTGACACGATAGTATCCCTGTCATCACAAAGTTTGCATTACAGTGAAGTGAACCATTACTTTAATTTAAAATTTAGTTAGAATTTGAGATGTTTTGGATCTAAGTTGGTTAGTTAATTAAAATATCAAATTAAGCAAACACAAGTGGATAATTTTCTTCTCTACTTGTATGACTATGTTTTCTTATAGTAGCCTTATTTGGTTGGATGAGTGTTTTTTCTTGTTTTACAACGTCTTTATTACCTGAATTCCAACCACTGCAGCTGCCTTCTCACTATATCCTAAGATGTGTAATTCAGCTGTCCATTTTCCTATAATTACAAAGGTCAAAGAATTGATTATAATCATCACTGTAAGGAAATCCAACAGGAATAAAATTCCAGATAATATTTTTCTTTAACCCAAATGTGTTTAATATATGTTTATTTCAAGCTGATTTCGGGACTTACAGAATAGGCTATGTTACCCATATCTAGCATTTTATCACAAACGATCTGTTCAGATAGATAATTATTCTTTTTAATAGCTCTAAAAAAAAAGGAGCGCGTATCTCTTTCTTTTTTGACTTCATGTTTTATAAATTTATACCTTTATAAAATTCTTTCTTATATCTTACCTGGCTGTTTTCTGCCGAAATTTAAGCTCAAATCTTCATAAAATATAAGTTTAACGTTGTTGATTTCATTCATCTGACATCCTTTCTTTAGCCCAAATAATTTTATTTTTCTGAAACTTTCTAAAAAGAAAGCTTTTTAAAAAAGCATTTTCTCTCCCAACTTTATTTTTCTCAGTAGTTTGTTGTAAACATATCTATGAAATAGCAAAATATCATGCTGTATATATTGTAAAACAGAAATTTTATTTGGGCCAGATGCAGCAAGTAAATTACCTGCTCCTCATTTTTTGTTTTTAAAGTAAAGCTAACTACTAGGATTTGCTGGAGAATAGAGGAAGATATCACAGATAGAAAAATTCCCTAGTGAAGACACTGGGTTCTGGCATAAATAAGCCATATGAGGAAACATGGAATTTTGGCTAACAACTTCTGAGAAGGACAGGGTTACATTTAGAAAAAAAAAAAAAAAATACTTAGGCCTCACATGGTGGCTCATGTCTGTAATCTCAGCACTTTGGGAGGGTGAGGTGGGTGGATCACCTGAGGTCAGGAGTTTGAGACCAACCTGATCAACATGGAGAAACCCTGTTTCTATTAAAAATACAAAAAATAGCAGGGCATGGTGGCACATGCCTGTAATCCCAGCTACTCTGGAGGCTGAGGCAAGAAAATCACTTAAACCTGGGTTGCAGTGAGCAGCGATCAGGCCATTGCACTCCAGCCTGAGCAACAAGAGTGAAACTCCATCTCAAAAAAAAAAAAAAAAAGTTTAGATGGGGCCTTCAAAAAATGCCCTTTCTGATTATTATAGAAAAATATTGGTATTTTCTGAGAGCAAAGCACTTTACTAATTCCTTATGCTCCACTCATTTATGACCCCTTTCTACCCAGCTGTCTGCTCCCAATCTTAAATAGGTATATTTTAATATGTATTTTCTTCTGAATATAGTAATACATGTAATAATAAGAATAATAGCATCTAGTATTATTCTGTCGCTTACTATATGCTAGGAACTATTTTAGGTGCCTTAGGGCATTTACTCACTTCTTAGAGCAAGCATTATCAATACTGCCATTACCTCAATTTTACACATGAGGCGAGTAAGGTACAGAGGCAGAAGAGGCTACACATTGTAGAGGCATAATGGTACAGCCAAGATGTGATCCAGGACTTGTGCTCTTGTTGTTACTCAGAGCCTGTGCCCTGGACTTAGTCATATAGACACTTTTGTTGAGCATCTGCTAAGTGCTTGACATTATGGGGGTATACAAATGTCAGACATGGCTCTGCCCTTAAAGAGGTCACAGCCTGTTGCTAAATTGTGAGAGGCAGATTTAATAGGCTTCAGTTGTTAAGAGAGATAGTTAATGAGATCAGGAGGAGTCAGAGAGATTTGCATTGACAGGAGTAGGAGGAATTCACAGGGCTAGAAGACAGCATTTAGGAGCGCACCAATGGGAGTGAGTATACAGAGATGGTGTAAGTTTCCTACAGCAGCCATAACAAATACCACTAACTTGGTCACTTAAAACAACAGAAATTTATTCTCCCATCGTTGTGGAAGAGAAGTCTAAAACCAAGATGCGCTCCCTCTGAGGCATCTAGGGGAGAGTGCTTCCTTGTCTCTTCCTGGCTTCTGGTGGCTCTTGGCTATCCTTGGTGTTCCAATCTGTCTCTGTCTTCAGGTGGTCTTCTTTCTTGTGCCTCTGTGTGTCCTCTCCTCTTTTTAGAATGACACCAGTCATTGGATTTAGAGTCCATTCTAATCCACTATGTCCTCATCTTAATTTAATTATACCTACAAAGATCCTATTTCCAAATAAGGTCGTATTCTGAGGTGGACATGAATTTTAAGGGGCGCTATTTAATGCAGTACAATGGCAACAAGCCCAGGGCTTTGTGGAATGGCTTGGCTACCATGCTTTTTAAAAATTATTATTATTTTTGAGATAGGGTCTTGTTCTGTCACCCAGGTTGGAGTGAAGTGGAATGATTACCAATCACTGCAGCCTGACCTCCTAGGATCAATTGATCCTCCCAGCTCAGCCTTCTGAGTAGCTGGGACTATGGGCATGTGCCACGTCAGGATAGTTTTTTTGTATTTTTCGTAGAGACAGGGTTTCACCATGTTGCCCAGGCTGGTCCTGAACTCCTGGGCTCAAGCGGTCCCCTAGCCTCAGCCTCCCATCCATGGTCTTTTTAGAAAATAATTTAATTTTCAATTTTTGGAGATACACAATAGGTGTATATATTTGTGGGGTATGTGAGATATCTTGATATAGGCATTACCACGTCTTGGAGAGAAGAGAGTAAGTGAGAGATCTTTGGGTCGGGGGAAATGTGACTTGTGCTTTAATTCACAGGGGTTGGAAATGACATTTCTGCATATGTTTCAGTGACAATATGAAACTGCTTTATTTCCTTGGAAGTGGTATCTATTTCTAGGTCCTGTAAAGCACTTGGTGATTGACGTACAAGAAACTAAGCAGATTATTCTTCTGTTGAAATATGCTGTCTTCTCTTTCATAAGTTTACATCCTGCTCTGTTTTCTTCGCTTGTCTGTATCTACCTCCACTTTCTCATATTTTGCAGTGTCATAAAACAGCAATCATTTCTTCAGTGCCTGTTATGTACCCAGCACAGGCCTCAGTCTGTACATTTAATCTTTACAAGAAATTGATAAATTCTGTCCTATAATCTTTTTATAGGTGAGAAAACTGAGGCTATTTTTGTTTCAATGCTGCATTTTAATGAAAATGAAATATTCTGGAGATTATTTTACCTCATAATTAGTCATGCAAATTTTAGTTAAAATGTAACCATGTGTTATGCTACTATGATAATAATCAGATGAATAGATGCCTTTTACATTTCTTAAGCTCTCAAGTGCTTAGGAAATGCTCTGCCTGGAAATGAGAAGCTTTCTTTGATTGCAAGACAAAATTCAATTTCAAAAAATGCTGGAGCTTAAAAATAAGATATTGTAGAATCAAGGATATCTGACAGATCTAGTTTTTCAATTCATGCATTTCTCTTGGTAACATAAAGTTACTGGGAACTTGAACTGCTGGCTCTTACATGTATACATTCAGAAAGTGTTATCTTTTGAACAGCTATTTAAAGCTTCTATTTCTCAAAATCCTGTGAGGAATTCTAGAGGCGTGACTAAGAACATAAATGCTAGAGCTGGTCACCTGACTTGCCACCTTAGCTTGCTACATGAATGTTGAAAAGTTACTTAAACTTTCTGAGCTTCAGTATTCTCATCCGTAAAGGAATATGAGGGTAATTAACAAAAGGGACTACATTAAAAACTCTATAAAATTGCACGTATTTCCGTGTAACAGAGTAAGTGCTAAATTTATTCATCAAAATTTAGTAACTAATAAAGAACACACATTTACTACATTTACTTCATTATTTATGAAATTATACTTAATGACTTTTTAATGCTTGAGTTTGTGCTTTCGATTTCATTAGTTGGTAGATGCATTTTAGTTTACTTTTTTTCAAGTCACAAAATCAAATGTAAACCCCAACTTTCAAACATAGACAATTGAGTGTAAGGAAATATGGAAGATTTTATTCATATCCTTGTTAAATGTCATGTAAAATATGAATAATTGTTTTTATGGGTTGCTAGGTAAGCTTTTATAATAGTACACCTTATGGTTTGATGTGCTCAGGTGTTTTGGCATCTCTCAAGTTCTTTGAAAAAATTTCAATAATCATCTTTTATTAGACTACTGGAATAATCTCCACTTCAGGTAGTTTTTAAATTTTTGCTGAGCTGTTAGCTGATAATGATCCTATGATTTCTTAAATCTCAAGATAACTTAGTGTCTTCTGGTTATGTGTAATGCTTATTCATAGTATTTAAGAATAAGATTTAGCCACTTCTATCAATAGTAATTTTTGTATATGATGGATCTTATGTGTTATAAGACATCAAACATTATATGCATTTGCTTCTTCTCTCCATTCCAATATTTCCTTCCTTAATATTCAGATATGAGTATTTAAAGCAAAATATTATTATTATTATTATTTTGAGACAAAATCTCCCACTGTTGCCCAGGCTGGAGTGCAGTGGTATGATCTTGGCTCACTGCAATCCCTGCCTCCTGGGTTCAAGTGATCCCCCGGCCTCAGCCACCCTAGTAGTTTTGCACTACAGACACCCACCACTATGCCCAGCTAATGTTTTTTTTTTTTTTTTAATTTTATTAGGGGTGGTGTTTCACTATGTTGGTCAGGATGGTCTCTATCTCCTGACCTAGTGATCTGCCCACCTCGGCCTCCCAAAGTTCTGGGATTACAGGCGTGAGCCACTGTGCCTGGCCAAAATAATATTATTTATGTTTTCTGTGTCCTTGCAGAAAGATGACTAATTGTCAATTGATACCTTAAGTACCACCTGTCTCAAGATGACTTATTTCCCAAGTGATTTCTTTAGTTATCAGAATCTTAGAAATCAGAAGAGGTGAAATTCTATTAGGAGATTTATTTGTATTTCTTTTGTAATGCAAGGTGAAAGCCCTGGGCATGCCTTAGATCAAGAAGCACCAGTCATTTCTAAACAGAAGCTAGAAATTATTAGGGATAAGTTTTTTGGCGGAATATTTATTTGGCTAATGATTTTTAATTCTATCAGCATTTGTTCAAGTATGGCTAGTTCTAAAATTATCTACTTCTTAGATAATCAAAATAATAGACACAATGTGGACTTTGAAGTTGTCCTACATAGCTGAGACCCTGAAGTGTCCATAGATTGCCATTCTCATTTGTCACGCTGTTGTTAGCTCATTGTGGTCCCTCACTTATAGGGAAAAGATTGAGCAAACTGTTTTTTGATTATAATTGATTCTCATTTTAATTTTGGAAATTTCTCACATTCTAGGCATTATAATTTATTTTTTTATATTAGTTTAGATTTGTTTTTAAGTAATACAATTAGGCTTACATTTTAGACAAATATATGCTTTAAATGAACACAAGTCTAAGCTACAAGCAAGTAGATTTTAAGCTGTTTATTTAAACACTTGATTTACTTATAATAGAAAAATTGATTTTTTAAAAATATACTGCTTTTTAGGACCAGGCATGGCGCCTCACGCCTGTAATCCCAGCACTTTGGGAGGCTGAGGTGGGTGGATTGCCTGTGCCCAGGAGTTTGAGACCAGTCTGGGCAACATAGTGAAACCCTGACTCTACAAAAAATACAAAAGTTAGTTGGGCATGGTGGCACTTACTTGTGGTCTTAGCTTCTCAGGAGGCCGAGGCGGAAGGCTCATTTGAGCCTAGGAGGTTGAGGCTGCAGTGAGCTGTGTTTGCCCCAGTGCGCTCTAGTCTGGGTGACAAAGCGAGATACTGCCTTCAAAACACAAATCTGCTTTTTAAAAGGTGGTGTTGTATCAATGAAGACATAAAATCACTATACTTTTTGTTTATTCCTGCAAATATTCATAGGAAGTAAAAGAGCACAGCTTATTAATATAACTTCAGACATACAGTGGACATTGCTTTGCTGAACTGGGTTTGGGGCTGGCAATTTCTGAATTACTGTATGTAAAAAGATAGAATTTGTTTTTTTTCTGAATGGGTGGGCACAGAGAAAAGGAGGAAGGGAAAGAGGAGAGAGTAGACAGTAGAAAGGAGGGCTGAGCCACGTGATGGGGTGTGTGGATGGTTCTTAGGAATAAGGCTCTAACAATGAGTTTTAAATTTTTTGCTGCTTTGAAGTATAACTTCTTCCTTTCTCCAAGATTTTTATTAAACTCTGCACCTACAAAGGACTTTTGTAAGTGAGTGTAGATCAAAGGGAAGGGCTAGAGGTGAAGTCATAGTAATTTAAATTTGACATTCATTTCCTTATTCTTTTTTAGTAATTAGAATAAAAGTATTCTCATTTTACCTCTTAAATTTTGAAATAAACATTAATATTACAGTATTCACAAATAGAACACAGTGAACTTATATCATTTTCAAGTGACACAAAAGCCATTTTAAGTCTCCAAGGAATGCATGGCAATGGTGTTCATGCAGCTGGTCATCCGCACCCGGCATGTGGTGTAACTCAAAGCCTGCAGTAGTGTTAACAGCTCTGAGTGCACATTTACACAACACCATAATGGCAGGAAAGTATGATCCATTGGCAACTCGCAGGCTGAGTTTATGTCACCAGCTGATTTATAGTGTACACTACTATTACCCTGTGTCACAGAACATAGAAGTCAGGCATCCATTGGCATGTAGTGGCTATATAACCATTTGACACCCCATCAAGCATTTGAAAGGAAAAGAGGATTTCAAGTGATATCAATGGTTTCAGCAGTCAAACTAGGTTGCACAAACTCTTCTTTTATTTGGTTTTTAATATATTAACCAGCAATGGTAATCTCTTGACATTGGGGCTTAGTTGTAGCGAGGTCACTGTATGTCCTTTCTGTAATATAGTACAGAGTTCCTCTCAATTGCTACAGCGTAGTAAAATTAAAATCGGATTATTCTTTTGCATGCAGAATCCCTGGATTTCAAAATGCAAATCTCAGGAGATTACAGTTAAACACTGTGCTTTTGACCTAATTTCTCCGATGGTTTAAATTTATTTATATTTTCATCTGCAAAATTTTATGCTTATAATTGTAAGCTTATACAATCTGTCTGATATTCTAGTTCATGGCAACTCAGTTGTCATCCCATTAGGTGACCTGGTGGGCTGCATGAATAATTACAGAATCAGTTACATGAATGCCTGCATGTACATGTATGAGTACATATTTAAAACTTAATAAATATAAATGCTAGCTTTAATTTACAATATATTGACTAATTTTGTGATAGATTAGTTTTGGACTATCTGTGTCATGCCATATCATGGTTTAAGACAACTGAAAATATTTTAGGATTGTTGTAAGAAGAGAAAACAGATAAAAATAATTTAGAATAAAACAATTTTACCAATTTTACCATAATATTTAGTGCCAGTTTGATCTTATGAAGAGATTCATACTATCTACAGTTTAAATTTTTGGATAATTTATTTCCATTTTTTGCTAACCAAATTTCCACAATTATGATGTAAAAGATATATATGACTTATTATTTCTGAAACCAAATATCATTTTTCTTTCCATTAAGGCAACTATGAAATTTTGTTGATAATAAGATTGCATTAGTTTAGATCTATTTGTTGCTATAATTTAGTTTTAGAAAGCAATGACTAGGAAAAATTATAGTCTGTTAGGAGAAGCATATATTTACATTTTGATGCATTAAAATAAACACTGATTTGTTCAATAAGAATTTGTATAAATAGTGTTATATTTGGTGTCCAATACGTGCACTTGTATATTCACAAAGAGGGCTCACCATGGAAAGATCTGTGGGGAGGTGAGATTGGCATCCTCATCTCCTGAGAACCACTTTTCCCCTGAGATGCTTCGTCGCTGTCTCTTCTTTGAAATATTTTAGCTGGAAAATGGCTTAAGTGAGTTACATGGGTATTATTCTGAAAGAAATACATGTTTATTATTTACTTAATGTTATGTAAGTATAAAATGGAGTAGAGCACATTTTCATGATTCCTGAAATTTTTGTTAATTTTAAATATGCATATTGATATATAAAAATATATAAGTAACCTGGTCTCCCTCTCTCTCTCTCTCTCTCTCTCTCTCTCCATATATATATATATATGTGTGTGTGTGTGTGTGTGTGTGTGTGTGTATAGACACATATATAGATATAGACACACACACACACACACACACACACACACATATATATATATATATATATGGAGAGAGAGAGAGAGAGAGAGAGAGAGGGAGACCAGGTTACTTATATATTTATATATATTAATATATATGTTTAAAACTAACAAAAATATATATATTATATAGCTCTCTATATATAATCTCTCTCTCCATATATATATATGTGTGTGTGTGTGTGTGTGTGCGCGTGTATATGTATATTATGTATATAGTATAAATATATAAATAACCTGGTCTCTCTCTCTCTCTCTTTCTCTCCCTCTCTCTCTCTCTCTCTCTCTCTCTATATATATATATATGTGTGTGTATATATATATATATATATATATATGTATATATATATATTCAAAACCAATGCCTGTGGCAATCTTAGTTGCTTGGCAAACACATTTCTGTTTCCAACCCCTTTCTTATGCATCCATTAGAAATCAGAAAAATCTGGCCAGGAGTGGTGGCTCATGCCTGTAATCCCGGCACTTTGGGAGGCCAAGGCGGGTGGATCACCTGAAGTCAGAAGTTTGAGGCCAGTCTCGTCAACATGGTGAGACCCTGTCTCTACTAAAAATATAAAACATTAGCTGGGTGTGGTGGCAGGCACCTGTAATTCCAGCGACTCCGGAGGCTGAGGCAGGAGAATCGCTTGAACCCAGGAGGCAGAGGTTGCAATGAGCCAAGATTGCGCCATTGCGCTCCAGCTTGGGCAACAAGAGCAAAACTCCATTTCAAAAAAAAAAAAATCAGAAAAATCTAATTTTTCACTTTCCCATCTTCCCCTGTGATCAAGAGTCACTATGGGACATAGTGCACAGATGCAAGTAGAGATATACTTGGAAAGATTTACTGGTGACGCCCCTTCCTTGTTCTTTTTTTGGATGCTGATACAGCGTTTGGTACTTTGAACCTGAGGTAGTAAACATGAGAGGAATACATCCAGAGTACTAGGAATCCAACCCCGCCAGCCCCTTCCCTGTACCTCTGTGGTCCCGCATGGTGGTCAGTAGCCCCAGCTGGCTGATGGACCCTTCAATTTCATCTAGTCTGAATGGGGCTGTGCTGCAGATGTAAAATATGCACTGAATTTTAAAGCCTTAGTATGAAAAAAAAGAGGAAAGTCACCTTAATAATTTTAACATTGAAAGGATATTTGGATATATTAGGTTAAATAAAAGGTATTATTAAAACTAATTTTATTGATTTCCTTTATTTTTTTAAATGTAGCTGCTAGAATGTTTTCTATATATGGCCTGTGCTTGTTTCTCATGTTATATTTCTGTTGGGCCACACTTCTCTCCATTTCTTTTTGTGTGAAAAAAAGCTCTATTTAGGCCCATAAAGTTAGGGCAGCTGGTTGTTTATGTCTGAAAGCTTTCCTTACTGCCACCAAATGCCATTTTCCAATTACTGAATAAGAGGATCATGGAAGTCATTGCTTAGTCTTTCCTGTACAAAAGAAGAGATGCTGTAGTTTTGATCAAACTCTAGTATAGGCTTTACTTTTTTGCTCATCTAATGCTACCTTCTAGTTGTTATTAGTTTTAAACATAGGTATGTTTTAAACAGTAAAATGTGGTAGATGTGGGTACACGTCTAGGCTCAACTTCTTATTGCCCACGGACATTAGGCAAGTTATTTAATCTCCCAGAGCCTCAGTTCCCCTAGTTTTAAAACAAGCAAGGAGGCCGGCCGCGGTGGCTCACACCTGTAATCCCAGCACTTTGGGAGGCTAAGGAGGATGGAACACAAGGTCAAGAGATCAAGACCATCCTGGCCAACATGGCGAAACCCCGTCTCCACTAAAAACACAAAAATTAGTGGGTCGTGGTGTCGCATGCCAGTAGTCCCAGCTACTCGGGAGGCTGAGGCGGGGAAAACTGCTTGAACCCGGGAGGCGGAGGTTGCAGTGAGCCGAGATCGTGCCACTGCACTCCAGCCTGGCGTCTGGCGACAGAGTGAGACTCTGTCCAAACAAACAAACAAGGTAATGCCTAACCTAATTTATAAGATTGTGTAAGAATTAAGTGATAGAGTTTATATGAAATGGGTGACTTGGTGCTTTGTACTTAGTTGTTGCTTAAGGTGTGGTAGCTTTTATTACAAAAAGGAAAATCTCAGGGTCTCTAGCCGTATTTGAGTCAATAAAGGAGTGGGTGGAGAGAAAGCTGCTAAGAAAATGTGTAGCTGGTCGTTGTATTGAGTGGTGAAAGCTTGATGTCAGGCTCAGGAGAACTCCCGGTGGGAGACCAAGCTTGATCCTCCTTGAGGGTCCTGCCAGAAGCTCCTCTCCTACTCTGAGCTATCGCCTTCTCCATTATCTCTTTCCACGGCCAGTGAAGTTTGGGATCCAGACTGCATAAAAGTTTGGGAATAGCAGAGCGGCACTAGCCAGGAAAGGAAAAGCAGGGTGATGATGAACTTACAGAAAAGGAGCTCATTTGTCTAAGGGAATATGTAGTTTATTTATTTATTTATTTTTTTTCTGAGTTCATCTATGTTGGCATGCATGGTTAAGAAAATAGTTTTGTTATTATCATAAATGTTTTAAAAGAAAAAGGGAAAGAAGTGTAGTAAGACCAGAGTAGTAATAGTATTAACGCTGATATGGGAGAGATGTAGACCTCTGGCAGGTACTCTTGGGAGAAAAAGGAAATCCACAGAAATACAACTACAATCATATCAATGCGTTTTCCCCACCCCACCACACACTCTACATGTGGTCCCCAAAACGCCCGATGGGTAGCAGTATCACGGCTGAGATACATGATTTAATAAGAGAGTCAGTGATCTTGCAGCCAGTATTTCACATGTGACATTTTAAGAAGAGCACAATTGTGAAAGAGAAGAGCTTGAAATGGATTAAAATTTAAACAATTCCCGATCAAATGGAACTGTTCTGGGAATAGTGCCAGAAAGTATTGTTGAATTGGTTTTAATACAAGCATTCTAAATGTATCCAGCTGAAAGTATTTACAGTTTTTTTTTTTTAAATTACATATGTGGGGATGCTGTATGGATTCCTTAAATACAATATTTATTCTTTAAAAAAAATCAAACCCTGCTCTTGGTGGCTGAGGATTCAGGGTATATAGTGTGTTTAGAATGCAGAATCACTGAATTTTAAGATGGATCCAAATCTTAGAGGTCAGTGAGTGCAATCCTGTTCCTCGTTGGCAGGGAAATGCATCCGAGGAAACTGAGGCTTATCATCAGTAAGCAAGTTTTACATCAGGGCAGAATACAGCTTTGCTCATGCCCAAGTGAGGGCCTCTTTTCACACCACACAGCTGCCTTGCAGGTAAACACCGTGACAGGCTGCCAGGGGCCTGCTCTCTCTACAAACAGACTCTTCAGTTAACCTTATTGGATAATAGCTGTGCCTTTCACAAGTGCCTGTGGTAAAATTTAAATTGTGGAAAGTAGTCATAAATGTAGAAGACATCTAAAGCATTGTCATGGGCTGGAGAAGTAGCTTGGCATTATCTATAATGTAGAGATCGTGTCTGTGAAAACAAACGGAAGGCTGTACAAGCATCAGTCAAGTCCGTTGCACATGCTATCTTGGTAAATGTCTGATTGATGTTTTGAAAAAAATAGTCCAGTGTCCGAGGATCTTGAGTCACCTCCCCACAGTAGAGGAGTGACACCAACAACAACAGCAACAACAAAAAGATACGACCTCCTCTCCCCATTCCTTCTATATAGAGAACAGTTGGATCGCAAAGAAAGATGCAGTAGGGCAAGAACACAACGTGTGTTCACTCTAGGTAAAGCATTCCATGTCTGGCTGGCACGCCTGGCTTCTCAAACACTCCTTTCAGCCTGTTTTGCCATAATAACCCCTAAGTCTGGCTAGCACCCATCCACCAGATTGCAGCCAGGAAAGGAAACCAGAGGCAGCTGCCTGCTGAGATCTCAGTCCACCATTGGCTTCCACTACAGAAAGATTGTGAAGTCCTGCTTTAGATGTGCTGGGAGCTGTGTCTCTTGCACCTGCAGACAGCTCTGGGCATTGAATTGCTCTCGCGGTGAGGAATGGGATGGCAGACGGGGGCTTGTTGGCAGTGCCCAAGCAGGGAAGAATTGATTTTGCTTGCTGCTGAAAAGCTAGTGGTAGAAGCACTAGGGAAAAATTGCAAACTGTTAAGGGACAATAAAGAGGCGGGGTATCAAACAGGAACTACTGGCTTATTTAAATACCAAATAAACAGTTAAAAGTCCAGCAAAATGTAAGAGGAATATAAATTATAGACCTCATTTTCAATATGAGGAAACCAGATTCCCTTCTATTTTGGAAAACTAAGAAACTAAGCCTTCTTCCCTGACAACCAAAACGAGTTTTCTTCAAGGACCTAAGCCTGTGTGTGTGTGTGTGCACGTGCAAACATGTGATAAATGCATGCATGAGTGTGAGAATGTGTGTATGAGTCTCTGCGCATCTATGTGGATATGAGTGTATGTGAATGTATGTGGGAACAAGTTTGTGTGTGTCTATAAGTGTATATGTGAGTGTTTATATGAGACAGTGTATGTGTAAATGTGTGATTGTGAGGATGTGTGTACAAGTTTCTGTGCATGTGTGTATATGACTGTGTGTTTGTTGAGTGTGAGAATAAGTGTGTGAGTGAGAATGTGTGTACAAGTTTGTGTACACACTTGTGTATATGAATGTGTATATGTTTGTGTGCATAAGTTTGTGTGTACATGTGTATATATGAGTGTGTGTATGTGTATAAGACTCACAAGACAAAAGGGCTTGCTTTCCTTAGCCAGTACACGTGCTGAATACATATGCTAAGACATTCCAAAGTGGCCTTTGTTTAAAAAGAAATGTGAAGAAAGAAACCAGGATATGGATAAAAGGTAATGGCTGAAGTCTTCTTACTATAATTATAGATAACGAGATTTCTGCCTATCCATATTATTGTTTTTATATCTTTTGCCTGGGGATGGTCTTTAGTTTGTTTTTGTATGTCTGATGGTACCTAATGTAATACCTTATGTTATAAATACTTGGTCAAATCAATAAAATGCACTCTGCCCATTACCGTTTTCCCATACACTGAAAGTCCACAATTATAGGTCCTGGTATTGGATTTCTATTTCACCTCTTGATTTGGTCTCAAGGTGGAGGTCCTTCCAATGTGGAAGCTAAAATCTCTTAATTCTGGGAAATATACTGAATCATCTTTTTGAACCTCATTTTCTCAAATTTTTTATTTTCTCTTTCTGGAGCTCTTGTTATTTATTGAATTTCCCATTGATGTGGTTTGGCTGTGTACCCACCCAAATCTCATCTTGAGCTGTAGTTCTCATAATCCCCACATGTGTTGGGAAGGACATGGTGGGAAGTAATTGAATCATAGGGGCGGTTCCTCCATGCTGTTCTTGTGATAGTGAGTTCTCACAAGATCTGATGGTTTTATAAAGGGGTCTCCCCCCACTTCGTTCTGCACTTCTTTCTGCTGCCAGTGAAGAAGGATGTGTTTGCGTCTCCTTCTGCTCTGATTGCATGCTCCCTGAGTCCTTCCAGCTATGCTGAACTGTGAGTCAGTTAAACCTCTTTCCTTTAGAAATTACCCAGTCTTGGTTGTATCTTTGCTAGCAGAGTGAGAACAGACTAATACACCCATATTGGTAGTCTATTGTATGTACCTCCTGTGTCTTATTCCCACCAAGTGCATTTTCTGAGAGATCTCTGAAGCTTGATGAATGCATTTGATGAATTCATTTATGACATCCTATTTTTTAATGAGAGTTTATTTTTTTTTAATTTCGTTTTATTTTTTCTCTGAAATTTTTTCTCCTGTTTCAGTGATTGCCTCTTTGATCTCTGAGGATGTTAAGTATAGTTTAAGTTTTTTCTGCTTTCTCTTTGTCTCCAATTTTTTCTCTTCTATCATTTGTTAGAGGCGTTTCTCTAATGTTGGGTGATTTCTTGTTATCTGCTAATATTTGAAATTTAGGTGGTAAAAAGCTGATTAGAAATTCTCTCTCTGTGTGTAAATGTACCAAGATAATTTATTGAGTCATATGGGCTTCCTATAGTGTGCTGAGCCTGGACTGTTTCACTGAACTATTTCATTATTAGAAGGTTTTTGTTTTATTTTTTCTTTTGAGATAGTTTCCTGAGAGAGCAGTTCTCCAGTGTTCTATATGTGGTGTATTAGTCTGGCTTTCAGTGTGCTCAGTGCCAAGTGGGAACACAGTGATTTGGGAGTCATCCCTTCATATGTAGACATTCACTGAATCATCTAGGTTTCCGTGTGGTATCCTACCCTCAGCTCTACCCAGAGTCCCAGGGGCTTGGTTTCAGCTTCTTCAAAGAGACATCTCTTGATTTCTATGGTGGAAGAAAGTCAGTCACCCAGCTGCATATGGGGGATAGGGAGGTCTGATAGGTGCAGCACACCCTCCATCCTTTTCTTGAGAGCTGCCCAGTGCCTCCAGTTCCTGGGATCCCCCGAAGTTCTGTAGCAGCTGAGACCGCCTCCTCCACTGGACAGTTTGGTTTCTCTTTCTCCTGTTCTGGTGTGGGAAATCAATCACCACATTCTCGGATTTCAAAATTTTTCCAGTCGTCTTTTCTCCAATTTTCCTATCCTTTGTGTTGCCACTTTCTTGCCACGCTCATAACACTTTATATCTGCTATTTTAGTAAAATATGGTTAGTGGACAAAGTAAATGTGTCTTTCATCAGTCATGTTTTAGTGGAATACATCCCCAAAATACAAAGTCTGGGTCAAGAGCATGAATAGATTGAAAACTGTTGGTTCATTTTGCTCTTTTGAAAAAGCCTTATTTACTTTGTTAATAATGTTTTTAATAGTTTTGCCTATAGGTTCACTTTATTACAGAATCATACAGCATATATACTCTGAGTCTGGTTTTTTAATTTTAATATTATGTTTCCGAGATAAATTCATATGATTTCATTTATCTGTCAATTGTTTATTCTCAAGGATATATATTATATTATGGGAGGACAATTTATTCATTAATCTAATTATTAATGACCATTTGTAGTTCTGTGTCTTAGGATATTAAAAATATTTATGCCATTTTTAAAAATTTTATCTATGAAATTTAAAATTTTATAACTGTTCTTTTAGTAAAATATGATTAAGGAACAAGCACATGTGCCTTCCATCAGCCATGTTGTACTGGAATAGATCCCCAAAAGACATGAATATATTTAAAACTATTGACACATATTGGCATTCTTGAAAAACTTATTTTGTAACAGCTTTGTTGAAGTATAATTGACATCCAATAAGCTGTACATATTTAGAGTGCACAATTTCATAAGTTTTGACATGAACATGCTTGTGAAACCATCATTACAGTGAAAAAATAATCATATCCATTAATTCCAAAAGTTTTTCTGTACCCCTAGAGCATTGTATTAGTAGATGGTATTGGAGAGAATTAACATCTTAACACTGGTGAATCATCTGACTTATGAACATGATGTTTCAGATCTTTAATTTCTCTTGGTACTATTTTGAAATTTGTAGTACACAGGACTTGTACTTTTGTTTGGGGCAAATTTATCCCAAGGTACATCAGATTTGCTGAGATGATTATAAATGGTAATTTTTTTAAATTTCATTTTTTATTGTTCGTTTCTAGTGTATAGCAATACAACTAATTTCTCTGTATCAATGTATCCTGCACCATTGCTTAACTTATTTACTGGTGCTTTCTACATAAACATCTAGGTTGTTTTTAAATAAAAGCAATTTTACTTTTATTTTTTCAGTCTGGATATCTCCCACTTCTTTATCTGCCCTAATTACATCCGTCAAAGTATCCAGCACAATAGTGGATAGAAATACAGAAGTGAATGTTCTTGTCTTATTCCTGATCTTAAGAGGAAAGCATTCCACCTTTCACCATTAGGTAAGATGTTAGCTGCGGGCTTACCATGGATGTCTTCTGTCAAACTGAAGTTCTCCTTAATTATGAGCTTGTCAAGAGTTATCTTTTCTCTTTTAGTTAAGAATGGGTATTGGATTATATAAAATGCTATTTTTGTGTCATACAGTTGTTCAGATGGATTTTCTTTTTTAAGTTTGTTAATGTGGTGAATTAAGCTGATTGGTTTTCAAATATGAAAATTGCTTTGCATTTCTGGGATAAAACCCACTTGGATATAATATATTATTCTTTTTATGTACTGTTGCAATCTATTTGCTAGTATTTTGCGTAGAAATTTTGTATTTGTATCATGCGGGATATTGTTTTGTAGCTTTCTTTTCTTGTAATGTATTTGTCTTTTCTTGTAATGTATTTTGGAATCAGAGTGATACTGGCTTCACAGTATGAATTGGGCAGAATTCACTCCTTTATAATTTTCTGGAAGAATTAGTAAAGAATTGGAACCATTCCCCCTTTAATGTTTTACATGTATCATCAGTACGCCAGTGTGCCTGAAATTGTCTTTGTGGGAGGAATTTTAACTGCAAATCTAATGTATGTCATAAACACAGGGTTATTAGGTTATCTATTTCTTTTTGAGTGAGCTTTCACAGTTTTTGTTAATTCAGGAATTTGTCCATTTCATTTACATTTATAGGCAGAGATTCATTTAAGTTGTGAAATTTATAGGCAGAAATTCATTTTTGATAATCCCTTGTTATAATTTTAATGTCTATAGAAACTTCGGTGATGTGATCTGTCTCATTCTTTTTATTATTATTATTATTTAAGACCTTTATTAACAGATGCTTGCAGTTTGTTGACTTTTTTGAAAAAATCAAGTTGTAAACTTTTATTACAAATTAAAAATGAAGTTCTTAAAAATCTCAACTTGACCAGATGTGAAACAATTTAAAAACCTTTAAAGGCGTATTGAGAAAAATCAGGCTTTTTTTTTTTTTTTTTTTTTTTTTAAGCACGTTTGTTATTACCAAAAAGAGACATCTTTAGGTAAAAATAATAAAAACCCCATGCTGTATAGATAATGCAGATAGTTCTGTTTCTGTGGTCAAAGGGCAAAAGCAAGCACTTAAGGGCTTTAGCTCCAAACTTTTGTTCATTTCTTATTGCTGGAGTTTCTCATTTCTTCTTGTTGGATGACTAGACCGGATGATGGTAGAGATGGTAAGCCGGCATTTACTCAGCCCCGGCCTGCTCAGCCTCGGGAGTAAGGGGACGAATTCTCAGCTGGTGGATCGGCTGCTTTTGTCTCTTTGCCATCTTGTGGTTTAGGGTTTTCTGGGCGTCTGCGTCGGTAATTGAAGTTGCGACAGTACCCACGTTGAGGTGGCTGCTGACCTTGGGTCTCATCTCCTTGATTTTCTTTATCCTCTTCATTGCCGTCCTCTCTAGGCTGTCTTTGGCGAGGAGGGCCCCTGCGGAATCGTGGTCTACATCCCGATCCATATTCGGCCTCACTGGTCTCCCTTGTTCTCCTGCACCTGGTTGTCAGCACCCTCCATCACGTCCCCCTGCACAGGAGGGTTGGACTACTGTGGTCGACGCCCATAGGGTCCGCATGTGGTGAGGTGGGAACCTTCGCCTGCGCTCCCCACTCTCACTGTTCTGGTCATTTTGCTGGTAATTGGGTGGAGGACCCTACGACGTGGATAGCTCTGTAATGGCTGCGGTCTGCTGCCTTGAACTGGAACGCCACCGGGACCTGTAGCACTTGCTGCCTCCGCTCCCTTTTCTCCTTCATCCTCACGCCCCGCAGTCTCCATCTCCTACCCTGCCAAGGTCCTTCCTGGGTTATTCTTCTTCGCGGCAGTCCGTGTACTGACACATCTTCCTTGGTCATTCCTGTTGATGAAACCATATCCGTCTCTCACGCTGAACCGTTTTACTGTTCCCAAAGCCTTCGTTGCGATGGCCTTGGTGTCCCCGCCGCCCGGGCCACCCTCCCTGCCGCTGCCCGCAGTGCCGGGCTCGGTGTCGCTGCGCTGAGGGCGGGGGCGGCGGCTGGGTCCGGCCGCGCTGCTCGTGGCTGCGGCGACGGTGACGGGGGCGGGCTGCGGTGGGAACTAGGCCGGCGGCCGCGGGGCTGCCCAGCGCTCTCTGGGGTCCGCGCTCCGCTCCCGCTACCGATCGAACCCGATCTGTCTCATTCTTAATATTGGCTTGTGTCTTTCTCTTTTTCCCTCCCAATATGTCTATCTGAATTTCATAAATTTTATTGATCACATCCAAGAATCAGCTTTTTATTTTATTATTATTACTATTTTTGAGACAGAGTCAGTCACATAGGCTGGAGTACAGTGGCACGATCTTGATCACAGCTCACTGAAACCTCCTGCTCCCGGGTTCAAGTGATTCGTATGCCTCAGCCACCAGAATAGCTGGGCTTACAGGCGTGCTACCCCATGTCTGGCTAATTTTTGTATGTTTAGTAGAGACGGGGTTTCGCCACGTTGGCCAAGCTGGTTTTGAGGACTGCGTTCGAGTGATCTGCCCGCCTTGGCTTCGTGCTGTGATTACAGGTGTGAACCACCGCGCCTGGCCTCATTACTTTTTCTCTACCGATTTTTCTCTTTTATTATTTTATTGGCTTCTGCTCTGATTTTAATTATTTCCTTTCTCCTTACTTTGGATTTTATTTGTTCTTCTGTTTATAGGTCTTAAGGTGGAAGCTAAGTTAACTAATTCAAGACTATTCATTTGTTCTAATACAGGCATTTAATACTCAGAATTTCCCAACGACTGCTTTGGTGACATCTCACAAATTTCAATTTCAACTTTCTATTTCACTATTTTTAAATATTTAAATTACTTAAGGTTTTTATGGTACACAATACCTTGCATTTGTCTAAAACTTTACACTTTTGGGATGTAAAAAATTACCTCATTTTATTCTCAAAATAAGTTAAAATTGGCTCTTCTATCCCCAGTTGAACAGTCGGCAAATATTTGTTAAATGCCCTCCTTTGTGCCAGGCACTAGGGATGTGGTAGCTACAAGACGATATTGCCTCCGTCAGGGAGTTTATTTTAGTGGAATGAGTATTTTTAAAAATTTATTTTATTGCATTTTAGGTTTTGGAGTACATGTGAAGAACATGCAAGATCGTTGCATAGGTACACACGTGGCAGTGTGATTTGCTGCCTTCCTCCCTATCACCTATATCTGGCCTTTCTCCCCATGCTCTCTCTCCCCAACTCCCCGTTGCCCACTGACCCTCCCCTATTCCCCTCAACAGACCCAAGTGTGTAGTGAAAATCTAGGCAAAACCATTCAGGACATAGGCGTAGGCAAGTACTTCATGACCAAAACACCAAAAGCATTGGCAAAAAAACCCGAAATAGACAAATGAGACCTAATCAAACTTCACAGCTTCTGCACGGCAAAAGAAACAGTCATTGGAATGAGTATTTTAAAAGCGAGATGCAGAGATACCATGAAATTAAGTGGCTTGCTGATCACACAGTGGTATGTGCTAAATCCTTAGTCTCTTAATCCTAAGTCAGAGTTCCTTGTTTTATACCACAGTATTTCAGAATAATTTTTTTTTTCATTAAATGTAAAAATGTAAGGGTATTACTAAAACATATGTGCATTATTAAAGCAGAGTAATATAAGGAATCCTCAATAAAACCACTGGCTACTGTTTACTAAGCTGATGTGAAGTTGACTAACTCTGTTACTATAAATTGAATGAGAAGAAGAGATGTGATGTAGATGGGTGTTTATACTACCTGACTGGGAAAAGAACTATCCCACTGACACACATTCATTTAGGGCAAATAGCTTTACTTTTATGGTTCTCAGTTTATACTTCAAAATAATTGAGATTAGATCAAATTTTGTAATTCATATTTCTTCTGATTTTTAGATACTAAATTAAAATTTTAATATTTTTAAAGAATTCACTATGATGCTTTATTCTTTATTGCAGATTCAAAAATAAAATAAGATACAATACTTTCACTAAATCAATCTAGCCATGGCAGCAAGACATACACATGAAATATTTTAAAATGCAAATATGAGTGATACATCTAATAAGGTCATGGAACAACTGGGGTTAATTTTGCCTCTCTGAGAGACTTTTGAAAATAATATCTGCAGATACTTTTGGTGATCACTATTTGGGAGTGACTCCCATTGATATCTAGTGGGTAGAGGCTAAGAATGTTGCCAACCATCCTGCGAGGCACAGAAAAGCCCCCACAAAAAATTGCACACACAAAATTACCTGGACCAATGTTGAGACTGAGAAATACTGCTCTAAAAATTCAGAAATAAAAAACACCGTGGTAAGAAAAGATCAGGGAAGTTTTGTCGAGAAACTCTGTTTTTCCAGGACCCCTTGGCATGATTACATCTGGAGAACCACAGCATGAACAAGGTTATGGAGAAAGGCATCAGCATTGTGCATGTGGGGAGCAATGAGAAGCCTTGTGCAGTGGAGTGGAGGGCTCACATATCAAATAGAGAGTGAGTTCGGTGCTATATTGTGGAGAACCTCAAATGTCAGAATAGGGACTTCTTGTTTTATTTATTAGACAATGGGGAGCCATTCAATGGGTGTACTTTAGGGCAAGCAGTGTTTTAGTTAGATTAGTCAGGCAGCGGTCTGAGCATCTGTTGTAGTGGAAAGGCTGGAAGACAATCAGGAGGTTGTTATAACAATCCAACCTTGAGGTCTTGAGTATTAATTCAAGCAGAACTTTACTTAACTATGATGCTTGTACCACAAATCCTTGTCTAAAAGCAATTACAGATTACAGTAAAGCCATCCGGCAACGGTAGCACCAAATTACGTTTCATACAATTGCATAAACAATGAGGACTAGTTTATAAATTACATGGATTAGTTAAGATGTGCAATTTTGCTCATGTGTTTATATCGTGTGTTTGGTATGCTTCAAAAAATTGTCATTTTACTTCACAAACCGAAGCATAAAAAATATCATCTGCTAACATGGTAGGTTTTATCACTTTAATGCTGGGTCCTTTCTGTCTCTGGTTCCTGTGTCCCCTCTAGAACAATATTCCATAAACGCTGAGCTCTGTGAAGCACAATGACAAATACATTGCTTTGTAAGTTTGCTGTCTTGATTGTTTCCACTTGCCTAAAAACAACCACCAAAAAAAGTTCATCCTTCAGGTTTTCAGTGGGAGGTGAGGTGAAAACATTGGGAAGTTATTTTGATGCTTATACATTTAATTATTGACTTATATTAGTAAGATTGGTACAAGCAGCAATATTTTTCCTCCTTCATTCTCTGGTTTTCCATGGCTCTGATGGAATAGCTAACCCTAGTTCTATCACTGTAATTAATGCATTAGAGCTTATATTTGTACCAGAAAATTGATCATTTGAGTCTGGAAGAAGCAGTCTTGGGACCATCATTGCAAAAGTAAGTTGTTCTACCCAGTTACGGTAGAACAACTACCTTGTTAACCCTGTTTGTAGTCGAGTCTTAATAGATATTAAAGGTGTAGATCATCTACCTAAATAAAAAACAGAAAGAGGCGAAAAGAAAAGATATTTATTTGGGAATAGAGCATTGTGATGAAAATATGTATGCCATAGTGAACTATGTGTAAACTCAGGGATAAAAGGTTTTTTCTTTTTAATGAGAAGGATTACATAACTGTTTTGAAATAATTACCCTTGGCTACAAAGATTAATAATTAAGGTAACAACAGTCTCAGACTGGACAGACGGTGGGCAGATGTCTTTGCAGAAGCATTTTTTTTGTGTGTAATGTTGTGATTGCCTTTGTGCAAGGTTGTGGTTATTGTATAATCTTTTTTGTTGTCAGGCATAGAAATGTGAGAGCCTCCTTTTCCTGGCTTTATTTGTTAGGGTTTTCTTAGCATTCGTGACTCCATTTTGAATCTGACAACGTTCACAAATAAACAAATGAATGGATGGAAGATGCTCAGTATAGCGTGGCAAAGATGCTAGAATTGATTTCTGGCTTTATCAACCATTAGCTATAGGGAGGAATAAATTTTTTAAAATGGGAAGGAAAGGTAAATATTCTCTTTCTTTGCTATTAGAAATGATGTTCTAAGAAATTTTTATTTTAGAAAATCAGCTCCTTTCAAACACTGGCTATTGTGGAGATATTCATGCCTGATTTAAATCTAAATTTAAATCACAGAGCATAAAATGGATAACTGACTTAGTTATTTGAGTTAAAACTTTCTTTCATGATGAATATGCCTTTTGAAAAATTAAATAAGCTATGAATTAACTTTTCTATGAAGAAAGTGTTACCATAGCCCTCCCTTATCCACAGACGCTCTCACCGCAGTCCCGGTTAGCTGTGGTTAACTAGGATCTGAAAATATTAAATAAAAAATTTCAGAAATACAAATTCATAAATTTTAAGTTGTATGTCATTCTGTGGTGTGTGATAGACTCTCACCCTGTCCAGACCAGGAATCTTCCCTTTGTCCAGCATTGCCATGCTGGATAGTTCACCCACCTGCTGGTCATCTAAGGGCCATCTTAGTTATCAGATCAACTGAGGTGGTACTTTGCAATGCTTATGTCGAAGTCACCTTTATTTTACTAAATAATGCTCCAAAAAGCACGAGTAATTATCCTACCAACTCAGATATGCCAAAGAGAAGCCATAAAGTGTTTACTTTAAGTAAAACGGTGAAAGTTCTTGACCTAATAAGGAAAGAAAAATAATGGAGTGTGGGGTTGCTAAGATCTAAGGTAAGAATAAATCTATCTGTGAAACTGTGAGAAGGAAAAAGGAAATATGTGCTAGTTTTTCTGTTATATCTCAAACTTTACAGTACATATAGGTTTTGGTGCTATATGTGGTTTGAGGCATCCACTTGGGTCTTGGATTATATTCTCTGTGAATAAAGGGAGACTACTGTATTGAAATAATTTATGTAACTAAACAGCATGCACTGACCTGTAAACAAATTCAAGGAAAACTGCATTCCAGTGATTATTCTGCTGGTAAGGACAAATTCCCATCCAGCGGACCATTCCATTGATGTGAACACAATCTTAATCTGTGATAGGACTTTGCCTAGCATAGAGAAGACAAACTAACCAACAACTCGAGGAAAGATAAGATATACAAGTGTCAATGCATATGTGCACTGAAATAACACCATTAGCACTAATTTGTTTGAAGATGCTGCTCACAGTATTTCTTTATTTGGTTTCTATGTGCCTGAAATGTGGTTACTTTAGAGCCTGTTCATGAAAGAGATAACCTGAGCAGGTAGATAATTCTCTTAGCACCAAGAAGTCCTGGAGGTGAAAACACACTTGGAATACACTTGTCTGGTCATTCACTATGACGTTAAAGTTGCCTGGGAGTTGGGTGCTTGTCATTGAGGCAAAGATTTCCTTAGATTATTACTGTGGGTAACTCAGAAGACCTGAAGCTGTGCTTGGGTATGATGGACATCTTTGAATGCACATAACAATTTTTTAGGCCACTTCTTGATAGAGATTGCCCACCTCCCATTCAGTGATGTCGCTCGTGCCAGGGGCCTGCCTCCTAGAGGCAGCTAGTGTTGCCTGCTTTGTACCAATCACAGGGCACTATTCTGCCACTGTGGGCCTCGGCTCAAGGAAATGCAACCTTATCTTAAAGATTTTATTTCAGACTTCTGATAAACTACCTCAAAACTTCTAAAATGACAGCAAGTTTTAAGTCAAAATATTGGCTTTTAAAATTATCTAAGGCAAATGATTTGTACTGTGATCCACCATGCAAGGCTAATTGGGAGGCACAGTGGTAATTAGACCACAGTGGAGATTGGTTTGATCATTCCTGAGCTGAAATATAAAGCTTGAATTCAAGATATTTTCACTTGGAAATCACCTTAGAATGATTTTGTTTATCTTAGACACATAGAGCTCCACGTTTTCACATTGGGAGAAAATAGTTACTATTATAAAAGAAAGGCATGCTGTCCTATGTCACATAGGCATGCCATAATTAATCGGAAGGATATGTGGCTTTTTCTTTAACAAATTTCATTGGAAAGGCTTCTTAGTTATATAAAAGTAGGCCTTACAATTTAGTGTGGAGTTGAGAATAACATAAGTGTGAGATAAGTTATGCTGCTTGATTAAGCAGGGGAAGCTGGGGACTCTAATATGGCATCTGGAAAGGGTAATAGGTTGAATGGGTCTAGAAGTGGGACCAGAGCAGAGGCAGGTATTGGGACAGAAGGTGAGAGTGGGACCTAGCAAATTTTATTAGACAGAGGCCAAAGAAGACAAATGACTGATGAGAAATTCCCTGTCATGGTGATGACTGAGGGACATTGAAAGAAAAATGATGTCTAAATATTCCTTTTAATGTTATTTCTCATTTTGTCCAGTGCCGTAATCTCCCTATACCTTTATTAAAAATAGATATAGGCCAGACGTGGTGGTTCACGCCTGTAATCCCAGCACTTTGGGAGGCTGAGGCAGGTGGATCACGAGGTCAAGAGATCGAGACCATCCTGGTCAACATGGTGAAACCCCGTATCTACTAAAAATACAAAAATTAGCTGGGCATGGTGGCATGCACCTGTAGTCCCAGCTACTCGGGAGGCTGAGACAGGAGAATTGCTTGAACCCAGGAGGCGGAGTTTGCAGTGAGCCGAGATCGCGCCACTGCACTCCAGCCTGGGTAACAAGAGCGAAACTCCATCTCAGAAAAAAACAAAAACAAAAACAAAAAAACAAACAAAAAATAGACATAACTTAGTTGATTCAGTGATGTGCTGGGAAATGCGGGAGGAGTTGGAGCTCTGTCTTCACCTGGGCTGTGTAGAGAGGACAGGAGCTTCAGTGTGTGAGATGATGGGACTGACACCTATACCTGGCCTCAAAATTTCGAGCTGGAATCAATAGCTTAAGGAATATTGCAGAGATAGTGGATATTCCTCTGCAGTTGGATCCCATCAAAGGAGAGCTCTTGTTATTTACATAGATATGAAATGGAAAGGAGACCCTTTTTTTTTTTTCTTTTAAAGATGGAATCTCACTCTATCACCCAGGCAGGAGTGCAGTGGCATGATCTTGGCTCACTGCAAACTCCATCTCCTGGGTTCAAGCAATTCAATTGCCTCAACCTCCTGAGTAGCTGGGACTATAGGTGTGTGTCATCACGCCTGGCTTTTTTTTTTTTTTTTTGCATTTTTTTGTAGAGATGGGGTTTCACCATGCTGGCCAGGCTGGTCTCAAACTCCTCACCTCAAGTGATCCGCCTGCCTCAGCCTCCCAAAGTGTTGGGATTATAGGTGTGAGCTACTGTGCCTGGCCATGAAAGTAGACTCTTGAAGACTGGAAGATTTGGGGAAACTTTCTCACATTAGACATAAACCCAAGAGGAGAGAGGACAAGGGAAGGGGAAAATATGAGAACAGATCCCCAAATTCATGACTTCCTACTCTTTTCTCTTACCCCTTAAATATTTCCTGTAGGTTAAATCAGATTAAAATGAAGCTGGGTGCGACATTGAGAAGAAAAGAAAAGGTAAAAGATCAGCAAGGAAGCAGCAGGTATTCAGAGGACAAAACACTGGTAGTTATCACCGAGATAGGTCTATCTTTGTACTTGGTTCCCATCAAAGGTTCAGATAACAATTCAGGCTTTTATTTAGCATCATCTGGCAAAGCCACATCTTCTCCCTCCAGGCCTGGGAACTTTGTCAATCTAGTTTTACTACTCCCCAGGAACCTCCCTGAGTGGAAGAGACCTAACAAAAGTGGTGCTCTTGATATTCTTCTGAGGGTAGAGGTGATGGCTTCAAGATAAAAACAGATATAAAGGGTTATCAATCAGTAGTCCAGAGGGAAGGAACATCCTTAGGAGAGTAGGAAGTGTGTGCAAAAGATAATCTGAACCACTGTCCCTAGTATTTCTAAAAGGTGTTGCATGCTTGGGTGGGTTTGAAAGAACAATTTTAAACATGCATTATTTATTTAAGTGGCTTTATTGGCGTGTCAGTTACTGAGTTCCAGTCTTCAAGAAGGAGCTGGCAATATGAACATCAATCTTTAGAAGATTAACATTACTCTGGAAGGAAAACAGACCTAAAACTTTATGTAGGACCTGGAAAATTTAATTCCCTGGGCTTAGTTTCCTCATCTGTGAAATAAAGATTGGAATAAATGATTTTCTCATGCTTCCAGTTCAAAGATTTTATGATTTGGTAATGTTAATCCAACAGAATTTATTAACATTGAATGCTAATCAAATTCAAGGTCCTTTACAGCTTCAAATGATAAAAGATTGATATTTGTCTTCAAATATCATAAAAGTAATTGGGTACGTGGAGTGTAGAGATAAATGAAAAAGTATAAATTCCATTCACAAATTCACCTGTATGAAAATAAGAATCATTTTTGTCTTCTAAAAAGTAATTTAAGGTAGTGGAAAAACTGTGATCTTGTTACTTCGGGGCTTTTCCCTGCCCTTTTCCAGAGTTGTGCTACACACAGTTCTGGGCTTGTGTAACGCCAAGCACAGGTAGCCTCTGGTACACAGTTATGCATACATATAAGCTAATATTAGGAAATTCGGCATCCCAATTTGCACGGCTTCCTCATATCCTGTGATGGTCTGCTGCTTCCTTGCTAGGTTTGGGGCATGGAGAGTGTCTTCAAGGCTGCGTGTGCCCCTCTGCAACACGTAACATGCAGGCAACACTCTCTGGGTTCCTGAGACGTTTCCACATTCTAATGGGACCTGCGTGCTCTGAAAAACTGCAGATATTGCCTCTCTGGTTCTTTCCCAAACTATATCCTTAGTCTGGGGCAAATCATTTTCCCTTGATGTTTCCTCAAAGCTGCTCTGTTTAGTTTGCCAGCGCTATACGTTCTCCATTGGGTTTTGGGTTTTGAAATATCAAAATAAGAAAGTCTTTCAAGCGACTTCTTGGTCTGCCTCTCCTGAAGCAATAAACCACAGAGGCTCTGCCTTCTTTAAATGAATGGAAGGGAGACAGAAAATACACTGAGATCAAAATTAATGTCTCAAATAACTTGATTTTATTAAAAAGTTAAAAAACAATAGAAACATAAGAGAATGATCTTTTTTACTGGATGTGTGTGTGTGTTTAGAATTATAAGTGCATTTTAACACTGCATAACTTTAACATGTAGAATCTTGAGAGGAGGTAACTCGGAGGTCTCAGAGAGCAGGAAGAATTGTCAGGCTCTTCTGAAAAGGGCCAGAGAGAATGCTAATCCTCACTGCTCTACAAATTAACAGAAAATTAAGAGTATTCTTTCCAGAGCGGACCTCAATGAAAGTGCCAAGTCAGGGTGGGTGGCTTATGAAATGGGGAAGGTGGAAATATACCCCTGTTATTGTTGGATGAAAAACAGGATGGGGAAAAGGAGGAGCAGGCAGAGGATCACATAAGGAAAAAGAGCTCTGGGAACGGGTACCTCCCATCTTCATCTGCAAGGTCACTGCATTCTAAAATAAGGGCTCTGAAAATGAGCTTCAAGAGTCTGGGAGGGCCTGGAGAAAGCTTACAGTATTTTTCGTTTAAGTGTTTAGTTTCCCTGAGAATCTTATACCTGAATATATTTGAATTCTGGAAAGAAGGTTGGTGGGGAATGACCAGAGGCGTGGACTTACCAAAGGGCAAGAGAGTTTATCTCAAGGCACAGAAGGTCAGAGCTTGGGTTTTTACACTGAGGTAGCCGTCCAGATAAAAGACAGGACAGTCTGAACTCAGACGAAGCATCGAGGTGACCTAGTACTGACAAAGATGACCAGCAAGAAAGCTCCAGTGTGAATGTTCTCCAAATTAGTTTTGTGGCATCTAGGATAGATGGGGTTGGTGAGGATAAGAACTGAGGGCCTGTATGCCCAGAAATGAAACCAGGCAAGCCAGTCTGTGGTTAGATCCACTTTATGTTATGATTAAAAAATGTGCACTGTAAATAGGACCGTTTCTATGATTTTGCTACTTTTTTGTTTTTAATTTTGTTTTTCCTTTAGCAGAGATCCTTTTAAATAGTCTAGCCTCTTTTTGGAGAGACTCCTTGGAAAATTCCAGGTTATCTCAATTGAGATATGGGATTTAAAAAAATGTCTTCCTTTTCTCCACACTGGGAGAACAGAAGGGAGCTGAGTGTCTTCAGGGTCAGTATGTGGGTTGCAGGTACCCAGCTGCCCAGTGGACCAGCAGACCTTATCTTTCATAGCTTTATAAGCAGTGTGGAAAAGTAAGAAGCAGTGGGGTTAAGGGCACACGAGATGTTCCTGAACTAAAGACAGCATGTGCTAAGTGCTGAACATGCAGTTCTTAAACTCAGCACTGTAGGATGTCCTAGCAGGGAGAAATAGCTAAGCTTGGCTTTGCTAAGAAAGACTTCATGAAATAGTTTCGATTTTAAATCGACCTTGAAGAATGGATAAGGACTCAGAGAAATGAACTTAGGTCTGCATATGTTTTATCTATACACATTAATTTCAACACTCAATTCATTAAACACAGCCCCTTCCAGGAGCAGCCTTGTAAAGTCATGTTTTCACATTCTGGGTTCTCAGGCTTGGCTGTGTGTGAATGAGGAAGGAGGAAAAGTTTCTTTCAAAGTTACCACTGCAAAGTAAGTTGATAGTGAATTAAATGAAGATATATGAAATATTCTACAGAAACTAATTTTTAGGAAATCTGAAAACCTGGATGAATCATGGTTTTAATATCTCCTTAGATGAGTTATGAGATGGAAGATAAATATTAGCAGGCAGCAAATTACTGTGCTTCAGCCTATGGTGAAGAGAACTCTGACCTTGTCTTTCACAGCTTTATGAGCAGTGGGGCAAAGGAATAAGATCATTTGATTAGTTTCTTATGCATATGTATATTTCTGCAGAATTTTAACTGGGAGATTGATCATTGAACTATAGATCTAATAGCTTTTAGATGCTTTGTTTGAGGAGAGAGGCTTTCACTTTAGAAAGACTAGTTACTACATCTCGTTATGTTACTAATTAGCACTATGACTGTGGGCAAAATACTTAATCTTAGTATTTCCTTATTTTGAGAGTGAGATTCTGTCAGGGGTCCCTGATATTTCTCTGAGTAGGAGCTGTCCCTTCCCCTTGCCTCTTCTGAAGCTCACAGTCAGATAAAATATTAAAAATGTTATTTGGTTCTGAAGAGGGATAACAAAGAACTGTTATTAATTTCATAACTTTATGTAACTTGTAGTGTAAAACTCTAACCCTTCCATCTATGTCAAAGTCTCTGGGGTTAGAAGAATTTGTGAATAATAAATTTGAGAAATTTGAGAGGGTGTTAAAGTGATTGTTTTCAATCAAATTCCTGAGTTGTATTAAGGAGGAAGCACCATTGACTCCTTTGAAAATTACAAGAAATGAGCATTTGCTGTCAAAAGGAAAAAAAAAAAAACCTCATGGGCTCTTCAACTATTCACATTCCAACCAGTGCTCATTGTGCAGGCTTAGAGACTGTTTATCCTGGACCAGGGACTTCAGCTAACTTCTTGGAAAATTCTATAATTGGCTTATATCTGGAGGTGAAATAGTTATAGCCCCCCAGTATCTTCACATCCTGCTTTTCTGAAAGCAAAATCTTTTTCAATTTAGGTTTTTTAAACAATCACCTGGGGAAGATATGAGGCTAAACATCTCTTAAGTCACCGTAGACACGGCTTGTGCTGCCCATAGGTTCAGTTTCCTTGGTTAAATGCTTTGTAGATCCTTATTTAGACAGTTCTGGATTATAGGCTTGGAAGAGTCAGGCCGTTGCTAGAATATTTACCTGCTCTCCCCTTCCCTAGTGTAAGCTTCATCTATGGGCTTCTGCTGGTCTGTTAGTCAATGCTCAAGGGCTCTTCCATAATTAAAGTATTAAGATTCTGTATGAATGTTGAGAAATATTTGTGCCTATTTTTGTCCTTACAATTAATATCTAAATTTCTGAGCTAGAATGAGAACATAATAAGGGGAGATATAAGAAGAAGATATGAGAAATATAATAAGGGGAGCAAAATGTAACTTCTCTCATAAGGAGAGTTGAAGTTTTCTTTGCTTAATGTGAAGCGTCAATGACTCATGTGTGCATACACGGGTTTTCCTATTGGCATAGATCTTTGTATGAGTCCCAGCATTTGTGAATAGGAGGAGGGGTTCTCACCCTGTCTCTGTCTCATCTATTTTATTCAGGGGTGTCATAGGTGCCCCGATATAAAGTCTTGATTCATCTCTGGGAATGATACTGACATAGTAAGTCAATGTTTGCAGTATGTGTAAAAAAATTGCTGGGCAAATTTTAAATGGCATTGAGTAGCAAGAAAGCTTTGGAGTTTGACACGAGGCAGGATTTTGGAATTTTTGTTCTAGTTTCCATTTCAGAAACACCTCTCTGTCCAATAATTAAAAAATTTTCGTGTAGATAGAAATACAATCTAAAGTTTTTAATGAAAGTAACACTGTCACATTCTTATATTTTTCCACTCTGCTTTAAAAAGTGTGTCGGCTAGTTCTCACAGAAGGGTGCAGAGAAATTACTACCTTTGCCCCATATGACCTCAAGCCTCTAAAATGATTGATTCCTCAATGTAGTGAGAATCCATAACCCTGATTATATTTGTAACAATTTAAGTCACATGGTCATTCCATAATTATTACATATTTATAGGGTACACATTACATGATATTTATAGTCCTAATTTAATAGCAAACACACAGTTTCCATGCTGCAAATGGCTATGAAAATCACGAGAACCATGGAAATTAGATTTATTTGGGCTTCTGTGGCTGCCTGAATTCCACAAGATAAATGCCAGATTATTTTTTATTGCCAGACCCCTTACTTAGGAAAACCATGAAAAATTTGGAATTTCCTAAATAACTGTCACAAAGATACAGTTCAATTTAGACTAAAAATTCATTATGGCAGTACTTCCATCACACTTCAAACAATGCTGTGTCTTCTTTTCCCCCAACCCCTAGTATTTTTGCCATGTTACTGATATTTTATTTGCTTCATGTATGAGATAAAATTATAACATGACCATGGATTAATGGTTTTTAAAATTAGATCAAAGTCATAGCTAAATGTTATCATTTTGATGTCTTTTACTGGCTGGCCTAGATTCTTTTTTTTTTTTTTTTTTGAGATGGAGTTTCACTCTTGTTACCCAGGCTGGAGTGCAATGGCGCAATCTCGGCTCACCGCAACCTCCACGTCCTGGGTTCAGGCAATTCTCCTGCCTCAGCCACCTGAGTAGCTGGGATTACGGGCACGCGCCACCATGCCCAAGTGATTTTTTGTATTTTTAGTAGAGACGGGGTTTCACCATGTTGACCAGGATGGTCTCGATCTCTTGACCTCGTGATCCACCCGCCTCGGCCTCCCAAAGTACTGGGATTACAGGTGTGAGCCACCGCACCCGGCCTGGCCTAGATTCTTAAAGAGGACTCTAAGCTCCGTCTGTTGGTAAGAATTTGCAAATCACCTGTTATGAGTTCGAAGCTGTCATTAGATGAGTGAGCATACAACAGACTTTCAGGCATTATTTCTATTCTCAAAGAATTTATAATAGCATGCGTGACAAATGGTTTAGAGGAAAGACTGAGGTTAAAAAACAGCTCTCAGGAAATTATTGTGGATATATAAACTTGGAATAATAATGTTTTCTATTACTTTAGTACATTTACGAAAGGAATATAGACCTGAGAATCAGAGATACATTGATGACTACAGGTGAGTTGCGTTACGTGTGAAAGTCAAAAGTGACAGGAATGACTTTGGTGTTGAATTCACAGCACATGCATAAATTAATCTGAATAACGACCTCATGAGTAGATCTTACTGTCTCATTGAGCCCTGAGAAGTTTGCATCACACCTAATAGAAATTACCTTTGAAAGTATAAGATCTACGTGTGTGTGTGCACGAATATGTAAAAATGTATGTATTCATATGTATTGATCTATCTATCACCTATCTACATATCTTTCTCTTTACTGATATATGTATGTATCAATTACTTATCTATCTACATATATACATGGACAAACAGACATTATACAGACAGACTATTAAATAGCTTTACTCACCCTAATCCAAAGGTTAAAATACCTGGGGATGTTTATAAAGAAATATATCTATTAATCTTCCTTCACTTTTTAGATCACTGGCCATGTGGGTGTAAGTGACTGCTTCTCCCTGAAGATTTTCATTCTCTATTCATGTTATTTATTTCTATGGAATGCACTATGCATGTCAGCCTCACTTAGGTATTCCATTCCTTATTAGTAAGAAATCATAGTTCATATTCACCATCTTTTTTATAAGCTCTAAATTTCTGATTTATATTTGGCACCATGGTATTCTTCAGGATTTTTCTTGGAGACTCTTAGATTTTAATCCATAAATGTGTGGTAGAATCAAGTGTCTGCCTTTCTCCTCATTGCTATAATATTTCCAAACAATGGAGCTTTAGGATACATAAACAATTTCTGGTTGACCACTTTCCCAAGGTCATATTATTTTGCTTCAATTAATATTACATTTAAATATTTGCATATTCCGTAGTGTCTTTGGATTAAATAGAGAACATATGATTAATTTCTTTGGTAGCCACATCACTGCTCTCGATACCTTATTAACATATAAATGATTTAGTTGAAAATGGAATGTATTCCCACTACATTTAGTCAGAATGTGGTCAGAGCCACCTCATTAGAAATATTTCCCATGTATCTCTCTCTCTTCATCTGACACCCCACCTCTCTTTTTTCTGTTATCTACTCTTGCAGGATCTTTACGGATAAATGACAGCTTTCTTCCCATGCTCAAAATTATACCTTTTACTTTTTTCATTATATTTTACAATAAAATCGGTAAAAGTTCCTATAAATATTAGCCTGGTTTTTCATTAAGAAAATGGTTTAATCCTAAGTAAATTGTCATTAGTGTGCCTTTTAGGAAAGGTCTCAATTTTGACTGGTTGTGCTAGCCATGAAATGAAAAAACCATGCAGAAAGTCAAGATAGTGATGTAGCTGTAATGCTGGTTATGCTACATGTGTTCTAGCCTGAACTGGGTGTGGGGGGGTATATCTGGAGGCATCTGGATGATTTATTTGAGAAATAACTTCTAGACTGAAATCTGAAGGACCAAAGTTAGTCAAAGAAGGTGAAAGGTTAGGATAATTATAATAAAGGGAATAGACTGCAGAAAGAAATCAAGAAGAAAGGTTAATTCATCAGTACAAATATACAGTTAGATAGAAAAAAATAAGACCTGAGATTCCATGGATCAGTGGGGTGATGATAGTTAAAATCCATCTACTGTACACTTCAAAATGGCTAGAAGAGAATAATTTGAGTGTTCTTAGCATAAAGAAAATATAAATATGTAATATGATAGATATCCCAATTACCCTGATTTGGTTGTATGAATGTATTAAATTATTACATGTATCCCTGAAAATATGTACACCTATTATGGATGTTATGGATGTACAACAGAAAAGAAATCAAGACACAATAAATATGAGAGGCTAGTGTGACTGGAAGTGATTCAGGAAGGCTGGAACATAGAGCTAGAAGTGAAGATGAAAGAGAAGCCTGGACAGGCAAGCAGAGATGAGCTTCAAAGAGCCATGTATCCATTGATCGATTGATTTTTGGAGACAGAATCTCAGTCACCCAGTCTGGAATGCAGTGGAGAGATCTCAACTCACTGCAACCTCCACCTCCTCAGTTCAAGTGATTCTCCTGCCTCAGCCTGCCAAGCAGCTGGGATTACAGGCGCTCGCCACCACATCCAGCTGATTTTTGTATTTTTAGTAGAGACAGGGTTTTGCCATGTTGCCTAGGCTGATCTCAAATTCCTGGCCTCAAGTGATCCTCTCACCTCGGCCTCCCAAAGTGCTGGGATTACAGGCATGAGCCACAGCACCTGTATTTTTAGATCACCGCCCAAAGGGCCTTTTAAATGAGCAAATACAGTTGGATTTTATGACAAAAGTCACTGAAGTGAAATAAAACATCAAAATATCTATATGTCTAAATAAGAATGAGATTTTATGAGTGTAATGCTGTATTTTTTAATGGTGAACTGATTGTGTATATAACCTTCAGAAAACTTAATTAATAAATTAATCAGTCAATATCAATCAATGAAATAGTACCTATTTCAAACAAAAACTATCTCCAAGGAAATGATCTTAAAATATTGAGTATGACTCTGGCTTATCTTCCTGCTTTTAAATGATGTCTAGTTTATTTCTGAGAATGTGAATGTGGTATAGCAAATTCTCATTAATTGATATGATATTTCTGCCTCGTATCCATTAGTTAGTTTTCCTAGGCTTAATACCTGGGTGATGAAATAATCTGTACAACAAACCCCCCGTCACACGTTTACTTATATGACAAACCTGCACATCTTGCATATGTACCCCTGAACTTAAACTAAAAGCTAAAAAAGAAAGAAATGATGCTTCTGACTTATTCATGCCCCTGAAAATGTCTTTTAGGAACACTTCATTCTAAAACAAGCAATATAATTAAGAGAGAGAAGCTTTATGTATTTTTATGTTTTGATATGAAATATCAGTAGGCAGGACACTGTCATGGAAACATGTATAAAAATAAAAAAGAAAATTTAATTATCTAGGAAAAGAGTTGGGAAATACTTAAAAACCCTTGGAGGAAAGTACATTTACATTATTATAAAAGGTAAGAAATTAGTCACTGTAGACAGAGCCCCTCAGGTGTTTGGCATTTTCAACTGCCTTAATAATAGACAAAATGCCAAAATAATTAAAAATAAGGACACCAAGTAGGAACATCAACAAATTTGCCAAAAATGTTTCCAGTGCAAAAATTACAGGAGAAAAGAATAACCAGCATTTACATTTATGGTGTTAACTTTCAAAATCAATTTTTGTCATATTAAAGCAAAGACATGAAATTTTTTAAAAAATACAAAGGAAAATAAAGAAAAAAGCAATGTGGTTGGAAGAAAAAAACTTAGGAAAATGACAGCTGAAGTTAAAAGCAATGATAGCCACTGTAAAAAATATAAATGAAAACATTGGGCTCTGGGGATGTTCAGGAAA
Organism: Cebus imitator; assembly: GCF_001604975.1. Lineage (NCBI taxonomy): Eukaryota > Metazoa > Chordata > Mammalia > Primates > Cebidae > Cebus > Cebus imitator. The sequence continues at coordinate 918,771 of NW_016107483.1, read as the reverse complement.
AAAGAAAAATCATACTTAACTTCCATAATTCTGAGCACGTAACCTTGCCACATTTGAATGCTATAACAATATTTGTTCAGTCTAGGGACAAATTTAAAAATTCTCTTAGTACATGAAAATGTCTAATATCTATAAATAATTCTAACTCATTAAGGAAAGATACGCATGCTCACTTCCTTTAAATAAAATAATAATAGAGTATATTTTAGAAATATTTTCATAAAAATGATGAAAAAGAAAGTTTCAGAAGTTGGAAGTATCAAGTCTCCACTTGTCTGAAACTTAATTTATCCAACTAACCCTTTTCTAGACTCTATTCACTCCACCACTACACTTACCTTAATATCAGTTAATCAAAAGTTTTTTGAATATTCCAGCCATTCTGTTGTTTCCTTTCACCCATGTTCTCATTTCATAGGTATTGAAACCGCCTGATTTTGGTTCCTATAACTAAATTACTTCTTTTTTGTCTAGCTGATTTAATAGAAGGTCGTTTAAAAAATCGTTTCAGAGAAGGGTATAATCACTTGCTTTCTCAACTATTAAAAATTAGAAATCCGGGTTTCAATAATACATTATGCGTTCAACTGGCATCTAGAGCGTTCCATGTTAATGAAAATTAGAATAGTAATCCCCTGTGCATCAACGTACTGCCTGAAGAATAAAATGAAACAAAATGCAAATGTTGAGACTTTTCTACAGCCAAAGGGTTTGGCCATTTTCTGTTTTTATCTGCTCAAACCACACTGCCAAGGGCTGCCTGAATTTCCTTATCTTCAGTTTCATACCTGAGTGGAAGGCAGTTAGTTGTTTTTTTTCCATTTGAAATGTGTGATTCAATTTTGAGAACTTCTTAAAAATAGTCTAGGGAGCGTAAAAATCCTTGGAGTGGGGCCAAATTTTTCTGAATTAATATGCACTCTTCTCTGCCCTCAGTTACACATGACTGCCATTGACATTTCTTGTGCACATTTTCATACCCATTACTAATGTGCCACCTGATGCCATTGTACTTTTACAAACACTTCTCAAAATTAGCTTTAAGCAAGTAGAATATTCTTTCATTTAACATGTGACGATCTTAATAGGGAATGTGTGGTCACAATCCAGCACAAGAAACAGAAAATGTGCAGAATGAAATTTTAGAAGGTCAGCAGCTTCTTATTGCTACATATATTTTTGTATTGTAACTGATTAAAATTTGCATGCATGTTAGCAAGAATTTTGTCTTATTTTTAATTCTTCTGTTTATTAGCAACCAAGAAGAAAAATTTGCTTTGGGGACTTAGTTTTATCTCCAGTGGTTTTTGACATCCCATACCATTCATTTCAGAAAATACTTGGAATAGTTGTTTACTATAATGCACAATTTATGAAAATATACTAAAATATTGTGGAAAAATAATCTCCATTTGTTTTGTTTGTCTATATGTATGTGGGCAGGCTATATAAATATTGCATGAATATTAATAAATGCCTATTCAAAATGATGTTTTTATGGCCTGCAGATGCACACTTTTAAAATGCTTCTATTATAAGATAATTGTCTAGAATATGAAAAGATACTATTTATTTGGTTCCAAGCGTCCAGGAAATATTACAAAGCTTCACACAGACGTAACAGCTCTGTTAAGCCTTTGGCATATTTGCTGAGCAACCATTTATTTATTCTCATTTATGGTGAGGTTAAAGAGACCCAATCTCAGACATAACACATAAGATGTACTACCCCAACAAAAAAGTAATTTATGATAAGTTTTAAAAGTACATATTTAAAAGAAATATTCTTTGTATTTTCTGGGGATTTGGTGCCTTTTTCTAAGTATTAATTTGTAGTTTGCACTAGATACTAAAATACAAATTTCTAAGGATTCTTCTCTTTTTTGATCTGCTTAGAAGTTCCCTTGGAAGAACTCCTACAACAATGTAACTGCATGACAAATCATTAAAGTCCTTGGTGTGGCTTTGCATAATTAATAGCATATAGAGAGGCTAGACTTCCCACCATCAGCACCCTCCAACCCTTGACAACCAATGGCTGACACAGAGGTCTCAAAGCCTGACTCCCTTGGCTCAAAGAGACACGATTCTGGTGTGACCTAAATGTTCCAGAACACCCAGTAGGGTTAGGCTGAGGCTAGATGTCAATAAAAACTACACCTTTGCTTAGGTTCTTTCTCTACCTGTCCTTTGCTTGCCATTCTGCAGGCTTCTCCTGAGAATACTCCCTGAATGAATCCTTTGCCCAGAAATACAATTCTCAGGCTGTGCTTCTAGGCAATTGCTCCTAAGACAGCATTGATTTCACTCCTTCAGTCCTAGAGCCCTTATTTAGCATATGCCTATTATAGATGTTGTGCATTCATATATAAAATTGAGTAGGAAATAATTCCTCTTCAGGCACTCAAAGCCTAGTGAGAACACATACCAGGTCATGACATGATGTGATGTGTTATGACAGAAGAAAGTGATGTGTTAGATAGGAGAAAGAACAAGAAGAAGTCTAGAAAGAGGTGGGGGCTGGAGGCTTCAGAAAGGTGACAACTGAGCTGCATATTGATTAGTAGAAACTTGTTAGGCAGTAAGAATGGAAAGGCAGAAGAAATTATTATTTTCCAAGACACAAAAACATAACAATTTTGAGAAACCATGGTGAGTGCAACGTGTTTTGAAAGTGCATATGGAAGAGCAACGGAAGATGAGATTGATGTTAAACACTACAGTGGCATGAACTGATCTGAAATTTAAAAATATATTAAAACATTACTCTAGAGAAAGAGGAGGCACAGTGAATAAAAGGATGAGAGGCAATGAGCAATCTGATAACACAAGAAGTGGCAGAGGTAATTCTTTGAGGATGTGGGAAATGAGCGATAGATTCAAGAGATTTTTAATGTTTATTTCATCTAAAAAAAATGGGATACATGTGCAGAATGTGCAGTGTTGTTACATAGGTATATGTGTGCCATGGTGGTTTGCTGCACGTATTGGCCCATCCTCTAAGTTCCTTCCCCTCACCCCACAACTCCCAATAGGCCCTGGTGTGTGGTGTTCTCCTCTCTACATCCATGAGTTCTCAACGTTCAACTCCTACTTATGAGTAAGAACATGTGGTGTTTGGTGTTTGTTCTTATGTTAGTTTGCTGAGGATGAGAGCTTCCAGCTTCATCCATGTCCCTGCAATGGGCATGATCTCAGTCCTTTTTATGGTTGCATAGTATTCCATGGTGTATATGTACCTCATTTTCTTTATCCAGTCTATCAGTTAAGGGCATTTGGGTTGGTTCCTTGTCTTTGTTATTGTAAATACTGCTGTAATAAATATATGTGTGCATGTCTTTATAGTAGAATGATTTATATTCTTTTGGGTATATACCCAGTAATGGGATTGCTGGGTCTAATGGTATTTCTGGTTCTAGATCCTTGAGGAATCACCACACTGTCTTCCACAATGGTTCAACTAATTTACACTCCCACCAACAGTGTAAAAGTGTTCCTATTTCTTCACAGCCTTGCCAGCACATTCTGTTTCCTGACTTTTTAATAAGCACCATTCTAACTTGTGTGAGATGGTATCTCATTGTGGTTTTGATTTGCATTTCTCTGATGATCAGCGAAGTTGAGCATTTTTTATACGTTTTTTGGCTGCATAGATGTCTTCTTCTGAGAAGTGTCTGTTTATATCCTTTGCCCACTTTTTGATGGGGATTTTTTTTTCTTGTAAGTATGTTTAAATTCCTTGTAAATTCTGGATATTAGACATTTGTCAGATGGGTAGATTGCAAAAATTTTCTCCCATTCTATAGGTTTCGTGTTCACTCTGATGATAGTTTCTTTTGCTGTGCAGAAGCTCTTTAGTTGAATTAGATCCAATTTGTCCATTTTGGCTTTTGTTACGACTGCTTTTGGTGTTTTTGTCATGATGTCTTTGCCCATGTCTGTGTCCTGAATGGTATTGCCTAGGTTTTCTTCTAGGGTTTCTATGTTTTTGGATTTTACATTTAAGTCTTTAACTCATCTTGAGTTAATTTTTGTATAAGGTGTAAGGAAGGGGTCCAGTTTCAGTTTTCTGCATATAGCTAGCCAGTTTTCCCAGCACCATTCACTGAATAGGAGATTCTTTCCCCATTGGTTTTGTTAGGTTTGTCAAAGATCAGATGGTTGTAAACCAGTGGTGTTATTTCTGAGGTCTCTGTTCTGCTCCGTTGGTCTATATGTCTGTTTTGGAACTAGTACCATGTTGTTTTGGCAACTGTAGGCTTGCAGTATAGTTTGAAGTCAGGTAGTGTGATACCTCCAGCTTTGTTGTGTTTCCTTATGCTTGTCTTGCCTATACAGGGTATTCTTTGATTCCATATGAAATTTTTAACAGTTTTTTCTAATTCTGTGAAGAATGCCAACGGTAGTTTGATGGGAACAGCATGGAATCTATAAGTTACTTTGGGTAGTATGGCCATTTTCACAATATTGATTCTTTTTACCCATGAGGTTGAAATGCTTTTCTATTTGTTTGTGTCCTCTCTTACTTCCTTGAGCAGTGCTTTGCAGTTCCTTTTGAAATGGTCCTTCACTTCTTTTGTTAGCTGTATTCAGAGGTATTTTATTATCTTAGTAATTGTGAATGGGAGTTCATTCATGATTTGACTCTCTGCTTGCCTATTGTTGGTGTAAAGAAATTGTGATTTTTGCACATTGATTTAATGTCCTGAGACTTTGCTGAATTTGCTTATCAGTTCAAGGAGTTTTTGGGCTGAGATGATGGGGTTTTCTAAATGTAAAATCCTGTCATCTGCAAACAGAGATAATTTGACTTTCTCTCTTCTATTTGAATACCCTCTATTTCTTTCTGTTGCCTAATTGCCCTGGCCGGAACTTCTAATACTATGTTAAATAGGAGTGGTGAGAGGAGGCATCCTTGTCTTGTACTGGTTTTCAAAAGGAATGCTTTCAGATTTTGCCTATTCAATATGATATTGGCTATTAGTTTTTCATAATTAGCTCTTATTATTCTGATATATGTTCCATCAATACCTAGTTTATTGAGATTTTTTTTTAACATGAAGGGATATTGAATTTTATTGAAGTCCTTTTCTGCATCTACTGAGATAGTCATGTGATTTTTGTCTTTGGTTTCGTTTATGTGATGGATTATGTTTATTAATTTGCATATGTTGAACCAGACTTGCACCCCAGGAATGAAGCCAACTTGATTATGGTGGATAAGTTTTTTGATATGCTGCTGGATTTGGTTTGCCATTATTTTATTGAAGATTTTCACATCAATGTTCATCAGGGATATTGGCCTGAAGTTTTATTGTTGTGTCTGTCTAGGTTTTGGTAGCAGGATGATGCTGGCTTCATAAAATGAGTTATGGAGGAGTCCCGCCTTTTCATTTGTTTGGAATATTTTTTAAAAGGAATGATACCAGCTCCTCTTTTTATTTTTTCACATCTGTATTCTACCAGAGATTCAAAGAGATTTAAAATTTGACGATTTATTAAATAAATGGAATGAATGACAGAAAGAGTCCAGGATGAATTCTAAGGATCTGGGTTCAACAACTGGGTATCTGATGACTCTAGGAATAATACAGGGAATGTGTCTTGATTCTATAACCAAATGTTTTTTTATCTGTATTGTCTTATAAATTTGCAATGCTTCTTTAGTAGGCAAATTCACTGGTAGCTTGCAGATCCAGAAGGAAAGATTTGTTGATTGTTACCTTTGGAAAATCTTTACTAATATCTTCTTTTCAAGTTGGCAAATTTGATCCCTACTTCCCTATTCCCTTTATTCAACTCAATATCTCTTTGTCAGTCAAAAATTTTATAAACCCTATTCTCTGGAAAACCTTGTCCCTCTATTTATTTTTAAATGGATTAGGCAGTTCTTAAACACTACAAATTGTGTTTTTGTTTCCTTTGCCAATATTGCTCTGTTTGGAAGCCTATTTGTAAAAAAAAATTATTTCATAGCTTTAAACATACTGTTAGTTCAAATGGTTTTAATTGAAGATGCTAAAGCAGTGGTTCCAACTAGAATTTTCCCAGGGTTTCTTCAACTGCATGTAATGGAAGATTCATAAGTGTATTACTGTGAAGTTTATATGGTACTTACACTCTTACGAGCGACTGAAACTGAGGTCCCACAAAAATCCCAAGCGGATGCCTATAGTAGAATCCTGTGTTGAGAAATCACAGACATAGAAAACACGCAGAACCTCATGTGAGAAATCTTAGAATAGATGCCTTAAATTGCAGGTATTTATTTGAAAGTGAACTGCTCTTAAATGGGCAACTCCATGTAGCCAAGATGATTTAACACAAACATCTGAGATTCTCTTTTGAGACAAGGTCTTGCTCTGTCATCCAAGCTGGAGTGTAGTGGCACAATCATAGCTTACTGCAGCCTTGACCTCCTGGGCTCAAGGAGGTCAAGGAGTGCTTGTAATGAGACTACAGGCACACAGTGACACATCTGGCTAGTTAAAAAAATTTTTTTTATGGACAGGGCCTCACATTGTTGTACCAGCCAGTCTGGAACTCCGGGGCTCTAGTGATCCTCCTACCTTGGCATCCCAAAACCCTGGGATTACAGGCGAGAGCCCAGCCTCCTGAGATTCTTTATTTAATGGTGGCTAATCATTCTCCCAAGGAACACTAGAGATTTGTTAGTCTTTAAATAAAATGTGAAGCTAAACTGAAAGCGAAATAAGAATATGATCACTTTTGTCAGAATAAGTGATAAGGACTCTTGACTCCAGATTATTTTTGAGGAAGGCAGTTTATTTTTAGAATACATCTTTGATTGTTAACTATAAATTTCCATTAAGCCTAGAAGATTTCCCAAATGGTCAAATGATTGTAGGCCAAAATTATTTACTTTTTTATAACATTTTTACTTCAAATATGTTCTGAATTTAAGATATATCTATTTAACATAGATAATGAAATTCATTTTCTGTTCACATTCCTGAACTAAATAGAAATACTAGAAATATTTCTGAAAATAAATATCAGTCTGATTTTGATTTCTTACTTTGTTCTCTCTTAGCACATTATAAACAACAAGTCTATGAATAAGCAGTTATTAAGTATGTGCTATGTTTAAGATATTGTGTAATAATTACATATTGGGAGGTAAAGTACAATTTCCTGAGATGTAATATAAAACTTAAAAAAATGATGACATTCTGGTACTTTAATTACTAAGCTTTCTACGTATACAATTTGGTATGGACTAATACAATCCTAGTAGATTGTAATATTTTACTAATTAGTAGAACAAAATAATTCTCTCTAGAAATAATTCCACTCAGTATTGTTTGATGACAAAACTCAACCTCAGGTCTACAAAGATATTTAGAATACATGATTTGGAAACTACAGTAAGTCAATGGTTTTTGGCTTGAAATTGAACTATAATGCAGATAACAACAAAAGCGTTCAAATATTCTTTGACTTGGTGAATTTAGTTACTATATGATATTGGTATTTAGTGAGGAGCTGGTTTACCATAGGAAATTATTTTTAAGCCAAAACACAAAATAAATCAATATTTTTGCTTCTATGGTATTTTACAAAGGGCATTTCTACTTCACCACAATCAATTTTGCCAACCTGCTAATGCTTTTGCCCCTGATCCGAGAAAACTTTTGCTTGAACTTGGTGTCCCAAATAAGATAAATATGGTCATAAATGTGGTTTGTGGAGGGCAGAGGGACAGCCAGCCTGGGCTTAACCAACCAGTGCTAAGTGTAATATTATGGTGTAGAAGAAGAAAGAGGAAACACGCCAACTCAGAGATGAAAGAATTTCCTGTGCTTCACTCCACAAAGCATTCGAAATTATTGAGTTGGCTTCTAATATACAGGAAAATATTCTAAACTGGAAAGTAATTTGTTTGAAAGTATTTTCCCCCATGTTGAAAACCCATGAAAATAACCCCTATGTATTATAATATATAAAGTGGAAGTTGATATCCTGTATCTCTAGTAATATTTTCCTTACATGAGGAAAGTCTCTGGAGTCTTGATAATTAAAACTACCTCATAATACTGACAAAGTGGATGTAGGTTGAGATTTTCCACCACATAAGTACTGGCTAAGTTTTATTGCCTGAAAAAATGCACTTTTTTTTTTCATAAGTGAGTTTCTGTACATTTACTCTGTGCCAGTTCTAACATTTATTTTTATTTTATGCAAGTTTTGATTTTTTCTCATATAATTAAATTCAGATTTTTTTTTGGTTGGAGTTGATTGCTTGGAAATGTTTGCTTCGAAATGATTCCTGCAAATAACCTCTGACTGGTCTTGCTTTTGCGTTGAAGAGAAGGTGGAGTTTAGATGGAGATGAAAGAAAAGCAGGATGTATTGCTGACAAAGTCACTTTCATCATGGTCTTTCCACACTTAAAAATTAAGTGTATCTTAAAGCTTATCTCAAAAAGTACTAACTCATTCATTTGTCACTACAGTTTTTTCATCAACAAACAACTTCACTTCTTTATTTCTCTCTTGCTGTTTGTAATCTATTTCCCTACCAGTACTTATCTAAACTTAGGTTTTTTCCCTTTGAAACTTTCACGATTTTCTGCCTGCCTAAAAAGCCTTGCCTTCTGCTTTCTGCCAGTTCAAACCTTATATGTTCTTTCAGCCTTGCTGAAGCAGACCTCCTAGATAAAGCTTCAGACAAGTCCTGGTCAAGAAAGCTCTTTGTGTATTTGCATTATTTTAAATGCCTGTAGTTATATATATGTGATTATCTATCTATTTATCATCTATCTATCTATCTATCTATCTATCTATCTATGGTGTGATCTCGGCTCACTATAACCTCTGCCTCCTGGGTTCAAGCTATTCTCCTGCCTCAGCATCCCGAGGAGCTGTGATTACAGGCGCCCGTCATCACCCTCAGCTAATTTTTGTATTTTCAGTAGAGATGGGGTTTTGCCATGTTAGCCAGGCTGGTTTCGAACTCCTGACTGCAGGTGATCTGCCCGCCTCTGCCTCCCAAAGTGCTGAGATTACAGGCGTGAGCCATGGCACCCGGACTACCATCTGTCTATCTGTAGCTATCTTGCTTAGGGATAAATGCCTAGACTTTGGAGTCTCACTGCCTGGGTCACAGTCTCACAATTTTGTTTCCTGAGATGTGTAAGTCTAGGCTGCAATACCAATAAGCAGTAGAGGGAAAAGTTATGTATACATTTAGGTTGGTGGAGATGGGTTATTTCGTTCCTTAGATTGCTCCTACACTTTTATTTCAATATTTTTCTAGGGAAAGTCTTCATAGAAATAATACTTATGCTGGCTGAGTTTTGAAGTTCAGTTGGATACCTGAAGAAAAGAAGAGTGTTCTAAGCAGAAAAGTAGCATGAGAAATGTTACAGAAGCGAGGAAGAATGAGGTGTGTTTGCACAAACAATAGCAGGTTAATTGAATATAATCTACAAAATAGAAAGCCATTTAGGCTGCTGGTACCTAATTGCTCTGCCATTTAAAATGTGCTCTCTTTCTTAAATGCTTTGGCTATATAAAATAATGAAAACATAGCTGAGTTAATATGTATAGCACAATACATTTCACCACAACTGTTTAGAGAAACGTGAACGAATGTATCACTTTGGCTCAAAGAACCTATGTTCTGTGTCTTCTTGTTCAGTATATTAAATTCCTTCTCTGTTTAACAGCTATTTGCAGTATATCAAGTTTTGTGCTTAATAGATTATTTGTATGTATTTTAAGCCTACTATAAGAATCATTATGTGTTCAACAGAAGCAAAAACAATCTTGTTTTTCCAACGTTTGTCATAATTGCTGGACAGAGATCATAAATTAATCTGCCATCCATGTTCTAAAAAGTTTTACTGTATGCAGATGATGAGGTGCCTATCAAAACATGTGATCGGCAGGTGAAATTCTACCATACATCTTAACACTCTTTTGTAAATCATTGAAACTACTTGCCCCCAAAATAAGTGTGATAGGCATTGATGTAAACGCTTGTGATCCACTGATGTACCAAACAGATAAGTAAACTGATTTTGTGGAACTTAACGTTCTTGTGGTTATGCATATAACCATGCATATAACAAAGAATATATTTTAATGATTGTAAGCTTGAGCTCAAAAATGGAATAGAATTGGGGTCAAAGTTCAGCTCTAGCTTTAATTAGCTTGGTTTTTCTCCCTATGCTTCAGTTTCCCCATCTGTAAGTTGGGGATAATGATAGTGTCATCATCTTAGGTCTGTTGTGGGAATTAATGTGAGCTAATGCTTTTGAAGAGAATAATATGAATAATACTCTAGAACTTATTAAATGCAGTTTATGTCACTTAAAGTATTAGAGTATTATTCATGTTATCTCCTTAAAAAGGGCATTTTATTAAAATAAAAATACATATGGAAGCACCATTGGATGTGCCAACCATACAGGTACCTTTGGCACAAATGTAAAATGTAAAATTAACATTTACAAAGGATAATCCTTTTCTCTTGTGAATCTGCAAAATTGGAAATGTAGCTTGTTGGTGATTACAGTTCTTTTCTCTTATGAATCTGCCAAATTGAAAACCTAGCTTGTTGCTGATTATAGTTCTGAAAGGCAGTTTTTACTTCCCAGAGACTTAGCTCTGATTATAAAAGAGTAAATGTTACATGACTTTTTAAATATACAGGGTATTACTCAGTAAATGACTAGTTCAACATACCAAATGGTATTTTACTGGTCTGAAAGACCTTTTCAAAGTATCTAATACATACCTACAGAAGTTAGATGTCTGACTAATACTGAAAAAGATGCCAAACACCACATGTTCTCACTCATAAGTGGGCGTTGAACAATGAGAACACATGGACACAGGGAGGGGAACATCACAAACTGGGACCTGTTGGAGGGTGAGGGGGCTAGGGGAGGGATAGCGGGGGGTGGGGGGATTGGGGAGGGCTAACATTAGGAGAAATACCTAATGTAGATTATGGGGGATGGATACAGCAAATCACCATGGCATGTGTATACCTATGTAACAAACCTGCACGATCTGCACATGTACCCCAGAACTTAAAGTATAATTAAAAAAAAAAGAAGAAAAATGATACTCTGTCACTCTTCTTATGTTTTATTTCTATTTTCAATTAGGTGGCTTATAAATCAAAGGTTAACACTTATGTAAACAGCTGTTCTTCTGAATTTATGGCAGTTAATGGACTTGATTCACTTATTTATTCCCTTATGCTTCCTTTTTTCTTTTTTTTTTTTGAGTTAGTGTTTGCTCTGTTGCCCAGGCTGGAGTGCAGTGACACAATCATTGCTCACTGCAGCCTCGACCTTCCCAGCTCAAGCAGTCCTGCTGCCTCAGCCTCTTGAATAGCTGGGACTACAGGCATATGCCACCACACCCTGCTAAGTTTCCTTTTTTAAACATTTTGTAGAGAATGAGTCTCGCCACATTGCCCAGGCTGGTCTTGAATTCCTCGCCTCAAGCAATCCTCCTGCCTGGGCCTCCCAAAGTGCTGGGATTAAGGGCATGAGCCATGTCATCCAGCCTCATTTATTCTTTTACTTATTAATTTGCTCGTTTATTCTTTATGTTTTAAAAATGATACTGTACTGAAATATATAAAAGAAGTAGAAGATTCTTGAAAATAAAGCTGCAATGTCAGCACAATGCAACAAAGCAAATGATTTATGGTGATCGGGGAAGTCTTCCTTGAGTCAAGTTGAAAGAAATGAATGCTATGTTGGCAAGGAATCAGTCTGGTGTTAAAGGTAGGATGCATATTTAATCTTTTATGCTGGGATGTTTTATAGGAAGGCTATTTTCTATTCTTTTTGAATGACACCGCCATCATTTAGGTAAGGAGAATTAAAGTGCAAATAGCCAAAACAAAGCTTGCTCTTGAAGCACTCTCTCTTATGTTTTGAAGACGGTGGCAAATTTTATTTGTACATTTAAATTTGCTTGACTTTTTCCCCCCTTACCAATAGGAAAATATGTCAGGACTAAAACACATTCACTATAGACTAAAAACCACTTTAGCAAGGATGCACAATTTTCCCCCAACCCATGTGGCCTTGAAAATGAGCCTACCAGGGAAGAAACTGGGCTGTTTAAAAGTGTCTCTGATTCTTGGGTGGCTTGCGGTTACTGTTATTGTTTTTAAGAACTGATTTTGGCTTCTGTGGTACATTGACCTGTGCATGGAATCTCCAAGTAAACGTTTTCCACTCTGTGGGACACTGGGTCAAAGAAAAAGTCTTCGCTCCTTTTCCAGTAACAATTTTTCATCTTTGCATTCACATGATGATTGAAAGCCCTTCTTTTTTTTTTTTTTTTTTTTTTTTTTTTTTTTGGGCAAACCTTTTTCTTTCTTCAAACAAGTATTCCATAATTTGGGAAACTTACTTTTAAGGCTAAAATTCATCCCAAAGCAGGGCGAGACAGCCCTCTCTGTGGTTAACTTTAAGGATGTAAAATAAAAGGCTTGCTTTCCACTTTCAGTTCAATTTCCTACCAGGAGCTGGTATTTGAGAATTAGCCCTTAACATTTTGGTTAAGCATGTTTCTCCAGAGGGCCACACTACTAACATCCACTGATGTCTATCTTTAGCAGTTTGAACTTGGATTAGTTTATTGGATTATCTAGAAAGGCTGTAGAGGGGCGATCCCTGATGCATATGTGTTTATAGGGGACAGGGCAAGGACAAATTAGGACTGTGGTACGTCGTCCAGTTGGATGTCAGAAAATAGTAGGGTGGTATTTATTGGAGGTAGTTGAATGGAAACCTTACAACGGGGGAGAAGACTGCAAATGAGAAAAAGAGGACGGCGAGAGATGAGGACCACCAAAACAAACTTCATATAACAAATGTGCCCGCTTTCTCTGATTAAAGTAAAACCCTGACTGGGGTTTCTGTGCTTAGAGTGAGGCTCCATTCTCACTCTAATGTCTGATTTATCTAGACATTCGAACAAACAGAGAGCTGCATCAGGGATTCTGAGAATTAAGATGTGGCATTAGGACTACATTTTGCAAAGCTGGAGTAGTCTAAATGGTTCAAGACCTTAATATTCTCATAAACAAAAACATGGAATGCCTTTTAGAGTTTCAGAAAGGTTGGGTGTTCTTTAAAGCCTGAGTCCCTCATGTGCAGCCTGGGCCTGTGGTGGACATGAAGGGCTCCCCCATGCTGTTCTTCCGAACATAATATGTTAGACCCATGTGACAGTCCAGAAACATGGTCCCATGTGCCCTTTGCCTTGTATGCCCAGCTTTTCCATTGTTCAAACACCTCTCATGTGCCTCCACTAATGCCCCCATCTCTCCTTAGCCCTATCCTCATTGCTCACTCCACCGGTGTAATTTCTGGGCGAAGAGAATTGTAGCGACTTCAGCTTCCTGTCTTTGGGGTTTGAATTAAGCCTTATTCTTGGGCTGGCCATGACTACCTTAATTCCTCACTCTGCAAACTCTTTCATCTCCCTGACTAGATGCAGATTTTTCTTTCTTACCAGGTGGCACTATGATGTGCCCAGTTGCTCAAGCTATTATACATGATGCTTCCTTTAATTCATTCTCGATCAGTGATTTCTGCTAACTTTATGATGTGAGTTGGCTGTGCCCTCACCCAAATCTCATCTTGAATTGTAAGCCCCATAATCCCAGGTGTCATGGGAGGACCCAGTGGGAAGTGATTGGATCATGGGGGTGATTTCCCTTATGCTGTTTTCGTGATAGTGAGTTTTCATGAGATCTGATGGTTTTCTAAGCATTTGGCATTTCCCCTGCTCACATTCACTCTCTCCTGCCACCTTGTGAAGAAGATATCTGCTTCTGCTTTGCCTTCCACCATGACTGTAAGTTTCCTGAGGCCTCCCTAGCCATGCAGAAGTGTGTCAATTAATCCTCTTTTCTTGGTAAATTACCCTGTCTCTCGTGGGTTTGTTTTTTTTTTTNATTCTCAAGCTATCTAATGTTTCAAATTACAATGTACTAAATAAATACCAGTTTTACTATTTTTAAATTTCCTTATACATTCATAACTAACAATACCTGTCTCTCGTGGGTTTTTTTTTTTTTTTTTTTAGCAGAACAAAGTAATACACTTTGCATCTGGAGACATTCTTTTTTCCCTATCTTTACTGTTAGCATCAGAGACAAGACCACCGCCATCTTTTACCAAGACTATAGCATAACTCTTCATAGGTCTACCCACTTCTGCTCTTGCTGTTCCACAATCTCTTTCTCACTTCATCCCATGACTGACCTTCCCAAATGTAAATTGGGCTCATAACATTCCCTAAAGACTTTCAATGTCTTCCTGTTCAACTTAAAATAAAATCAGCCTTTTAGTAAAGTTGACAAGGCCTGATGTGACCTTGCTCTGCTTCTCTTTTTACACCTTCATTTTATATTGTTCTCTTCCTTGCTCCTCATTCACTATACTTCAGCATAATGAACTTCTTTCAGCCCCTCGGTTGCATCAAGCTCTTCTGCATTTTAGAACATCGGACTAAAATCACATTTGTTCTGTTTCTTCCATGACTAGATCTTTCTGTTTGTCAGTCTTTTAACTTTGGTGTTATTTTAACCTTCAAGTTTTTTGTTTGTCGCATGTACTCTAATATTTAATTAACTTAATTATCTTTCTGTTTACACATTTGTTTTCTCTCTTGTAACTTTGTGTGCTTTTTGAGGTCATAGTCTCATCAGTCTTTCTCATTCTAAGGTATTAAGATTGTCATATATTCTCTGACACATAGTAACTGCTTAATAAATGTTCAATATGCAAATAGTCATGGGCAAGTCTTGTTTCCAAAACTTCTGATGAAGACCACATCCCTGGTTACTTTAGTACTGCTCCTCCAGACGTACCCGATTCTACATGACTATCCAACTGTAGATTAAGTGGGCACACAAATGAATTAGGTTCAGACCCCTCAGAAACTGTTGGATTTCTAATCATTTCCCTCTAAATTCACTGCTAAATTGTTTTTCTTTTTTGCCCTGAATCTAAAGAATTATTGTTGCCAGCATCTTACGTATTGAAATACATTAGTTAGCAAACACAAAATGATGAACACAACGAATTTTATAATTTCCCAAGCAAGTCATGCATGCCTTGAGAACTTTTGAGATTTTACTTAAAAGACAGCTTTCCTAGCCATGCACATCATTCTGTTTTCCGACCTTACATCTCCGTCTAGAAGAGCTAATTGCAAAAAATTCATAGGTGTAATTGCATAGAAACATCAGATATAAGTATTTATTTGGAGAAAAAAACCTAAATATCTGACTACAGTTATTAGCTTCAAAGTATATCTGACCCAATGGCATTTAATAGCATGTATCTCACGACTGTATTGTATAAAGGCTTGACTCCAACTCAAGAGTTTAAACTTTTCTCGCTGTACATTTGCTTTTCAGTAATGTTAATTAGCTAATTTGTGAGACACGAGCTATAATTAGCATGGTGCTTTGATATTTTACTTCTAACAACAGGAAGATGATTACCTTCAAAAATAATAAAAGATTTAAATCTAAGTAAGGATCTAAATTACAGCCGTTGAGTTGTGGAGAAAAGTGAATTCAGTTAATCCCCATTTGCATGTGCCAATTAGTTAAGTATTAATCAATTTCCTATATAAATGGAAATGAGAATACCAGCATTCATTGGTAAGATAATGTTTCTCATTATCACAAACACAACCTCCTGGCATTTCATAAAAAAAAATCACAAAACAAAAACTTCCACTTTTCATTTTTCTTCTTCAAAATATCTATTGATTTATTTTCTATTGTTATAGAATCTGTGCATCTTAACACATTTGTAGAAGTCTTTTCAGAATTTCTTTTAGAATTTAAAAATAAAAAATAGCAAAATTGAGCAGAACTTAAGAGTATGCGTTATTTTTCTTTATTTAAAAAGTTTTACATGTAAAACTCAATTTCATATTTTAAGATATAGGAAAGCAAAGTAAGAAGCAGCTGAAAAATTTCAGATGAGCTATGCTTCAGTGTATCTATGTATCTGTGATAGAGACGGGAGACACCTAGGGGTCCTGGGTGAAACCCCGCCTTGAAACCTGAAACAGCCCGAAGGCTGAAAAACTGGACTGCAGGTCCTGGGATGCAGCTCGCACTTTTCGGACTGATTATCTCTGAATAATGCCCACCTGTGCACTGGGAGGACAGGGTGGAGCCTCGGGAAGTTCAGGGCGTTTGCAGAGGGGAGGAGCCCGGCCCTTTCCATTCCTAGGTGGTGACCTGGGATTCAATCTGTGAGGTGGGAGTCCTGTAGCAGGACTCTCTCGCTTTACTGAGAGTCCATCTTTCCTTCTTTCCTTTCACCCAATAAACCCTGCCTTACCCACCCTACAATGTGTCCATGTGCTTAAGTTTCTTGGTCATATGACAGAAATCTATTTTTTTCTACATCTGCCTATTTATCTGTCAACTTTTATCTCTATCTCTAACCAAATGTGTAGTATGCACGTGTGTATATGTTTAAAATACAGTGCGTATATTAAAACAAATATTGCCATTGATACATCAATTAGGGGACCCACATTTTTTGGCATTTGAAAAATCAAAGGCATAGAACTTTCAATGTCAATAAGATATAAATGAACAATTTTTAAAAAGCGTTTTTACCGAACTTTTAGCTTTGTGCTTAATTTTGTACAATTTAGGGCTGACATAGACATGGAATTCACAGAAGCATGAACATGTCAACATTCTCTGTCTTTTAGAGTTGATCTTCTGGGGTAATATTTGCTCTGTGGCAGCCTAGCACTTCATCATCATATTGACATCCCGCCAAAATTCAATTACAAATTATTACTGCAAGAAGTGAGAAGCTAAAATAAAACAAGCTTGGATCTTCGGAATATGGTTAATGTGGGAAATATGGTTAATATGATGAATAGACTAGTGGTTTTTTTTTTCTGTTACCTTATTAAAAAGTTTAATTTTAGGTGCTGCTATCAGTTGGCCAATAAAATCCCAAATTACACTTTATTAGATTTTTTTCTCCACCACTTAAAAAAGGCAATATTAATTAGTATGATTATTTCCAAAATTTTAACTAGTTCACAAACTTATGAAGATAATGTAAACTATGTTAGTTTTAAAGTTTTTCCCTGCTTTTACTCATTTAATAAAACAAACAAACCAAAACCGCCTACAACTTAAGACAAAAATAATTAAAGTAATAAAAGTGGAAAGCTTCTCTGCCCACTCCTCTTCTTAAAATCTCAACCCCCAGAGGTAACTATCATTAATATTTTGTGCCTATATTTGAAATTTTTTCTTACTGTTATTTAAAAGTATCCACATATATACAAATATAATACATTTTTCAAAAATGGTATTGTGTTGAAAATTATGGTTGTACCATAATTTATTCAACTATTTTCTTACTGATATGTATTTTTTTTTCCATTAGAAACAATGGTTTAGTAACATCCGATGACAAACATTTGTGTCCCAGTGGGCTACTTTCTTTTTGTTTGTTTGCTTTTTTATTTATATAATTAAACAGAATGTTTGGATTTATTTCAGTTCAAGAAAGTCTGTGAGAGGGTCTATTTCCATGCACCCTTTTTCATCACTGATTTTTAGCATTCTCTTAAGTTTTGTCAATCTTACGGTAATGTTATCTTACATGTCTTTAAATACTAATGAGGCAGAACATCTTTCAAATGTTTCCATATTGTCCATTTGCATTTCCTTTTCCTTTAAGCCCCTATTTACTTCAGCGTTATGAAGATATATAAGACTTGTAATATCAGTAACTCTGTGGTCAATATAAAGCCCCAAATTCAGAATAAAGTTTTAATCCAGATGGATTTCCTAATCTTGTGATAAGATACTCAAATTATCTTAATACTTCTTTTATTCCTCTCTGGTTTCAAGATCTGAACTCTTCTTTTATTTGGCTAGGATATGGAACCAATCGAAACTATAAAATAAAATATTTGAAAAACTTTGCATCTAAATTGATAAGAGGGCATACTTTGTAATGGTGTTAATGACCTAAATGCCTCTTTTCGAGTTTATTCAGTTGACCTTTGAGTTAATGGTTCACTCACAACTCAAAAGCAAGGACTATTTAATGTTTAAACAAGTAGGTAATCACACAAATTGTAATTTACTCTTGAAAATGTTCTGATTGTGGCTGTCTAGTTGGAGGCCAGTCTACACACACATACATATGCACACACGCACACACACACCCACACACCCACACCCACACCCTGTGTGACTGTATATGTGTGTGTTATGCGTGTGTCTGTATTTATATCTATATCTAGTTAATTTTTTTCCTAAAATACATGTCTGTGATTTCAGAAGATCTTTTTGGATTTTGATAAATAAAAATATTTGATGAAGCTTAAATAGTAATGATTTCTAATTGGCATTATTTTAAGAATCTGTAAAATATTTGATAGCATTTTAGAAAGTCGTCAGTAAAAAATTCTGCCTTGGAAATAAGTTAGACTTCTTAGTTACCATTTTTAAAAATAATTTTTAAAAAACATATCTAGTAGCTGATTTTTTTTTTCTAAAACATGATTAATAAAAAATCAAAAATTCAGGAACAAATTGTTTTAATTCACAGGACATTTTATTTATGAAAATGTTATAATTTTAAAATATTAGCAAAATTAATTCTCTAATAGCCCTTTGAGAGTAGCAAAGGTTAGTAGGGATGCCTGGGTAGTCAGCAATGGCTATATATTCTGTGTGCCACAGTTGAAAGGTGGCTTCGATTCTATTGCAATATTGATAACCTGCACTGCTTACTTCACATCATATACAGACAACTCACTGCTCTAGTCATTTAGGTATTTACTTAGGTTTCAATATTTAGACTTTTAAAATCTTTCATTGTCCTAAGCAACTTTATCTAATTCCTTCATCTCATGAATGGTAATTCTACCACCTTCCTGACATCACAGTGACATGATTAAATCGTTAATGTTTGTAAAGTGCTTTGAGAATGTAAAGCGCTAAGTAAGTGTTAAGCACTTTTGGCTATCATAATCAATCAACATAATGTTTTATAGTTCAAAATCTCTTGCTACTTCAAATACAGTAATTTAGTTAATGTGAGAGTTCTTATGAAATTGAAACTTTGTAACAAAATTAACAGAAACTTTATAAATTATAAATATGTAGCAGGGATCAGAGAGTTATACTAATTTATCTATTTACTGTTTTAGTTTATATCCAGTATTAATTTTCATGTTTAACCAAAAACAAGAAAAATTTCTTATTTTAATTTTATAATATAATATAATAATAAAATTAATGTGAAATTAATTTTATATATTGCGAATACTCATACAATAATCTATCATGGATCTCCATAGCTGTCCTGAATTGTGAATACAGTATCCAATTTCCAAAAGTATTGCAGCTGTCTTTCAAAGAATATCTTAGGGCTGGAGTTACAATGAATTTATTTACTTTTTTTTAAATTGCATTTTAGGTTTTGGGGTACATGTGAATAACATGCAAGATTGTTACATAGGTATACATGTGGCAGTGTGATTTGCTGCCCTCCACCCCCTCACCTATATCTGGCATTTCTCCCCATGCCATCCTCCCCCAACTCCCCACCCCCCGCCGTCCCCCCCACTTCCCTCCAACAGACCCCAGTGTGTAGTGCTCCCCTCCCTGTGTCTATGTGTTCTCATTGTTCAACATCCACCTATGAGTGAGAACATGCGGTGTTTGATTTTCTGCTCCTGTGTCAGTTTTTATTCTTTTATCTTTATAAAATCTAATAAATGGCTTTGCATTAATAAAAATAAGTAGCAGAAATTTTGTAATATAGATTTTAGGTACTATGTAACAATTTTTATATCTAACAGAGGTAATCTAAGAACAATTGAAAGAGGCTTGATATACTCCAGCTGTAATGACTCCAAGCCCAGTTATACAGAATAATGAAGGTAAGAAACACAAATTCTTTTTCATTTCTTTAAATTCCAGAGGACATTCATATTCTTTGTGCAGAAGTGACACATTAAATCAAATTTATTCATCCATATGTAATGCAGAAATGAGGGAATGATAAGCAGAAAATAGTTCCTTTTTATTAAAATAGCAAATATTCTTTAAAATACCACAAATTTACAAGAAAAAAAACAACCCCATCAAAAAGTTGGCAAAGGATATGAACAGACACTTCAAAAGAAGACATTTATGCAGCCAACAAACATATGACAAAAAGCCCATCATCACTGGTCATCAGAAAAATGCAAATCAGAGCCACATTGAGATACCATCTCATACTAGTTAGAATGGTGATCATTAAAAAATCTTGAGATAAAAGATTCTGGAGAGGAAGTGGAGAAATAGGAACACTTTTACACTGTTGGTGGGAGTGTAAATTAGTTCAACCATTGTGGAAGACAGTGTGGTGATTCCTCAAGGACCTAGAAATAGAAATTCCATTTGACCCAGCAATCCCATTACTGGGTATATACCAAAAGGATTATAAATCATTCTATTATAAAGACACATGCACACATATGTTCACTGCAGCACTGTTTACAATAGCAAAGACTTGGAACCAACCCAAATGCCCATCAATGATAGAATGGATAAAGAAAATGTGGCACATATACACCATGGAATACTATGCAGCCATAAAAAGGATGAGTTCATGTCCTTTGCAGGGACATGGATGAAGCTAGAAACCATCATTTTCAGCAAACTAACACAAGAACAGAAAACCAAACACCACATGTTCTCACTCCTAACTGGGTGTTGAACAATAAGAACACATGGACACAAGGAGGGGAACATCACACACCCCAGCCTGTTGGGGGCTGGGGGATCTAGGGGAGGGATAGCAGTGGATGCGGGGATTGGGGAGGGATAACATTAGGAGAAATACCTAATGTAGATGATGGAGGGATGGATGCAACAAATCACCATGACATGTGTATACCTATGTAACAGTCCTGCACGATCTGTACATGTACCCCAGAACTTAAAGTATAATAATAATAAAAAATAAAAATATTAAACAGATAATGTAAATACATAAAAATACATTGCAGTCTTTGTTATAGCATATAATTTCACTTTCTTAGAGGAATGTTTAAAGCATATAATGGACAGAATGAAAGAGCAAACAGAGTTTATGTATCCTAGACAGACTTTGTAGATCTAAGGAAATTTTTTCTCTGTGTTGACATCAATTTTTTCATGAGAATAATCTGGGAATGGCAAAGGACTTAATTAAGTAACTGACTTTGCAAAAACAAACCACATTAAAAAAAAAAAAACACAGATACCAGAATCCTCACTCATTCTGGGAATTTATTTTCTGAGTTCCTGAAGATCCTGTAGAGTAATCTTATAGATGAGAACAGTGAGTTTCAGCATACTCCTGTAATTTTGCTGGGGCACAAGACTAAGCCGGTGGGCTGCTCATTCAAGTGTTCTTGCCCTGGTCATGTTGCCACTGTCTTTGTGGGTGAGGGATGAAGCATAGGGTTCAGAATTACGCAGACTTGGCCTCTGGTCAACTTCTATTTTAGCCACATTCTATTTGTGTGACTTCAAGCACATCACTTATCTGCATTTCAGTTTTAGTTCCTTGTACAATGGAAAAGTAAAGCCTGCTTTTCTGGGTTGCTGTAAAGATTACAGATAAAGTACTATAAATACACAGTGAAGAGGCTGTTATACAGTCTGGAGCTCAATAATTGAGGGTTAAATAATATAATTAGCTGGCAGTCCTTTTACACATATTTATCTCAAGTAGAAAATGGTAATTATTACCATACTGTATTTTATTAATTATATTAGCACAGTAACTTACACTAAACAACTCTCTACATTTATTCACTTAATTTCATGACAGTACTAGGCTGGTGCTTTATTTCTATTTTACAAATGGGAAAACTGATAGAGAGAGAGATTAATGGATGTGTGTAACACAATCAAGACTCACAAAAATTAAGTATCCAACCCAAGGCCACGAAGCTTGTGCCTAGAGACCTGGGCCTCTGTCAAGTTGGCTTGTCTTCCCTTTTGCATGTTATGCTACGGCCTTCTGCCAAGATGACTTATTAATTTTACCCTTTAGCAGTGATCCTAAGTATAAGCAAGAGAAATCCCCCTGAAAATGAAGAGTGCAAAAGAAACGAGGGCAGACAAAGAAGAAGGAAATAGATAAGAGTAGAAAAGTTAAAAATGTGGTATATAGAGGTCCTAAATAACCAATGCAATTGACACATTATTTTACATTAATTTCAGGATTAAAAAAAACCACAAACACTATTTTGTTACTCTGGTGTAAAATTAATTCCAAAAGAATGAATTTTTTTCTTAGCGTGCTATCAGTTAGACAAGATCAGTTTACACAATATCTTCTCTTTGCCACCAAATTTCCTGACAAAAATAAACTCAGTGTAGTATCTGCAACTGACACAGCACTCATTTGTCACCGGTGAATGCACGTAATGTCCTCCACTGTGGCAGTGGCTTTATCCACGGCTCCTTGGGGAACCAGAGAATATCACTTCCAGTGCTTGGTGAGCTCATAAAGCTATTTCTGAAGTGTAACACAATCGCTAATAGGTTAAATATTTATAACCATATTTAATAGCTGTGTATCACTGGTATAACAGAAAACATATATAGAAAGAGAGTGGTTTCTCTTTCAAAGGCAAAACTGATTTCCTGGTCTTTAAATGTGCTTGGGAGGGAAATTAGATTAACATTTACATAAAACTCAGGAAAGAGGTGTTCTACGATTTTTGTAACATATAGCATTATTACTTACGTGAACACTACGTATTTTTTTGGAGTTTCATTTTTCTTACCATCCTGTGCCTCTCTGTGAAGTTAGTTCATGTGGCATTAGTTTATCTGATACACATCCTAAAGTTAACCCATATAAAACTGAACACCTGACCACACCCTTCCAAAACTGCTCCACCTAAAATCATCCCTTCCTAGTTGATGGTTCCATTGTTTTTGTTGCTCAGGAACTAACCTTGGAGTCATTCACTCTTCACTTCTGTCTTTCTCCTTTCACTCTCTGAATGTTATTAGAAACATGTTCATCAACATAAAATATCTTACAGTTTCAGAAAGTTCACAGATACCTTGAAGCCTAGAAACTTTACATAATTTAGCTTAAGAACCTCTATCAAATGCCTCTTCCAAGCTTATCACCACAATGCACTTTAAAGATTTTATTGTAAAATAACATAAAATTAAATATTATTTTCTAACAAATAAATGATACTTTAATAGTTGGTTCTTTTAATCAATAGACATAGTACCTTAATTGGCATTTCTCATTTTTTCCCCAAGTATTGGTAATAAGAAAGTCTTTTGTGGAAAATTGGTCATGAAGGCACTTAAGAATCAGTCAAGGGACTACTTAACCAATTCCAGAGAACTTGGCTATTCACAGTATGACCAAAGGATAGGGCTTCTGTAGCTCACCGTGTTTTAAAGTTAATTTACAACTGCAATATGAAAATAGTGTCACTACCATGTATGCAAGGAAAAGATGTGAGAAATTAAAAAAATTCTCAATGGGGACCTTATTATTTAGTAAGTTAATCAACAGCAACCAAGTACATTTTTATTATACAATTAGAAATTGCACTATTATCATATAAATTTGTTGAGTCTGAAAAACCCTTACTTGAGATTCTTCGCTCTTGACCTCAGAAGTATGACAGTCTATTTGCTGCCTATCATTGTAAGTTTTAAGCAATAATAAATGACCTGGTTTTTTTTGGTCATGTCTCTTTTCCATTTCTTTCACAATATTATTTCTTAATGAATTATGTTCTTATTTTAAGGCTTTAAATTTTAAGCATTTATAAGTGACTGAATCAGCTTTTAAATCAATGCCCCAAATTTAAAACAATAGCAATTTCGGCATTTTGATGAAATGT
>NW_016107483.1:880844-893996 GCF_001604975.1 Cebus imitator | reverse complement strand
GATAGCAGGGGGAGAAATGCCAGATGTAGGTGATGGGGAGGAAGGCAGCAAATCACACTGCCATGTGTGTTCCTATGCAACAATTTTGCATGTTCTTCACATGTACCCCAAAACCTAAAATACAATAAAATAAATAAATGGGGAAAAAAAATAAAAAAAAATAAAATGAAAGAAATGTTCTTATTTACCAAAACTAACATTATTGCAAGTTTCTTTCATATTATAGTAAACTGTTAGAGTTAGAGGTGATTTTAGAGTTTACTTCAATATAAATTAAGTACAATAAATGTTTAGGAATAGTCAATATTGGGATACAAAATTCAAAAATATTTTTCATCATTAACTGTGTCAGGGACTATGAAAGTATAGGATAAATATATGACACCATTTTATTGTGATCATTATCATACAACAAACAGCAAGCGAAATAAACATTCTGTGACTGCTGTCTTCTCTCACACCACTGGCAGTCATAACTAACTTAAAATTACATATGTATGCTAAAATCTGGGTGTGGTTTAACTATTGGAATACATTCCTTAAAACTGTCACTTTCACTTGATCTGAACTGACTAATAGGTGAAACTTACCATTCTGTATCCATAGTACAGCATATGTATCATAGCTTATGATCTCGTCTGGCTAAGAATTATATTCTTTTTTGTTGGAAGGATTTGAACAGTGTATTGTACAGCATTTTCTCTGGGATTGTCCAATGCACTGTTGATAAACATTTCAGCTTTCTCCTTAAACTGGTCTATGTCTTTTGAATAAATATAATAATACACCTTTTGTAATTATAGGGAGTATGTGGTATAACATACCTAATGACTTACAGGAAGCCTAATAAATTATCACCAATTATAAAATTCTGAGTATAAGAAGTAGTAAGTTTAGAAAATAACACCAAATAACATTATTTTAAAAAATTAAGGAGTTAGGAGCATATTTAGATATACCTTTGGCACCCAATATAGCAGCCTACCTATGATAATAAAGGTATATTTTTTCCGTATTATTACTGATGTAATGTAAAAGTCTCCTCTAAAGATCAATATAATGTTTGAAAAAAAGAATCCAGAATAAAAGCATGCATATATTTAGGGTAATATTCTTTACTTTCCTTAACTTGGAGCATAAAAGCCTTTTAGTAACGGATGTAGAATTCTTAAAATAGACTGCATTATCTTCAACCATATTATCTATTCCCATATGTCGTACAATGACACAGTTTGCACCAGAATACCAGGAAATGTACAAAAGGAGTCAGTATGTGGTATTGTTTCTTCATGTCTTTTGGGAGAGATGCCAAATTTGATTCTGCTCTTTAATATAACATAATAAAAGAGAGAAAGATATATTTCAGTTTTTAAAAGCATCATAAGTTAGGGTATACTATGTTAAGTTGTCTCTGATTTCAAACACCATATAAAAAAGTGAAAGCTCAGATGTTACATTCCTACCAATATTCATTCATCATTAAGCAGTTTTTCTAGATCTTAATTGTTCTATATTATAGCAATGAAAACTAAAGCAAAACACATTTCTTGCTGTGGTAGGCAGCCTCTAAAATAGTCCCCAATGATCTCTGCCTTTTGGTGTCCACATCCTTGAATAATACCCTCCCCCGAGTGTTTGCTGACTCTAATGATTCACTTCTAGTGAGTATAATACAGCAAAAAGAGTGCAATGCCATTCCAAGATTAGATTATGAAAAGACTTCCTTGCTCAAGTTTTCTCTTGCTCTCTTTCTCTCGAGGAGTCCTCACTCTGGAGAAAACAACTTATCTGCCATGTTGTGAGTTGCCTATGGAGAGACGCATGCGTCAAGGAACTGATACCTCTGATCAACATCCAGTGAGAACCCAGTGCATGCTGATGGCTATCTAAGGGAACTTGGAAGTGTGTCTTCTGAGCCTTCCCCACTAGACATACGAGCGAGCTTGGGTTGAGTACTGTCTCTGCTAATACCTTGATGGCAAGATACCCTGAGTCAATGACATCCAGCTAAGCTGAAACCTGACTTGACCCACAGAAACTGAGATAATCAATGTTTACTGTTTTAAGCTGCCACATTTTGAGGGTAATTTGATTCATAGCCATAAATGATGAATACACTTGCCCTCATTGTTTATATTTAACTATTTACACTAGACCTAAGGAGGACACGTTTTGGAGTACAGTGGATACAAGAAGAAATGTGAACAGTATGGCTGTTCCTCAAAATATTAAACTTGGAATTAAACATGGAATTAAAATATGATATAAGAATTCCACTTCTGGGTATATATACCTAAAATATATATACCCATATATTCCATTTCTGGGTATATATTCCACTTCTGGGTATATGGACCTAAAAGAATAAAAAATCAGGGATTCAGAGGCTGAGTGATGAGGCCCAGCTCCCTGAAAGAACAGTAACCTACCCCTGTGGGTCATCATCACGCCCTCCGACCTGGCCAGGAAGATGCAGCCAAAAAGAAGGAGGCTGCCCAAGCTGGACAGTGGTGCAGAAAAAGGGCATGAAGAAAAAGGAGATACTGTCACAGAACCACAGGTGGCAGAGGAGAAAATGAGGCACATGGCAGAGAGACCACAGAAGTGGATTTGCTTACCAGGGACTTTGAGATGAAAACAGCTGCAGCTTGAGCTGTCACTGGTGTCCTGGCCTCTCTCCCCAAAGTACTGATGTTCACATTGTCAACCTCTCATTCACCTTTCACGGTCAAGAGCTGCTCAGTGACACCAAACTAGAATTAAACTGAGGCTGTCCTTATGGTCTCATTGGCTTAAATGGAATTGGAAAGTCCATGCTGCTCTCTGCTATTGGGAAGCATGAAGTGTCCATCCCTGAGCATCTGGACATTTACCATCTGAGCTGAGAGATGCCTCCTAGTGACAAGACACCCTTGCAGTGTGTGAGGGACTCTGACACAGAGCGGGCCATGCTAGAGAGGAAAACAGAGCGGCTGGTTCGTGAGGATGCAGTGTGAGAAGCTCATGGAACTCTATGAGCATCTGGAGGAGCTGGATGCCGATGAGACAGAGATGAGGGCTTCAAGAGTCTTGCACAAACTGGGTTTCACACCTGCCATGCAGCCCAAGAAGCTAAAACACTTCAGTGGGGGCTGGAGGATGAGGGTTGCCCTGGCCAGAGCCCTCTTTATTTGGCCCTTCATGCTGCTCCTTGATGAGCTCACTTCTAAAAACTTTTAAGTGCATCTTGGTCCTCGTCTCCCATTCACAGGATTTTCTGAATGGTGTCTGTCCAAACATAATTCACATGCACAGAAATTGAAGTATTATATGAGTAATTATGATCAGTATGTGAAGAGGTGGCTAGAACTGGTGGAGAACCAGATGAAGGTTTCTCTGGGAGCAAGACCAGATTGGACACATGAAGAACTACATTGAGAGGTTTGCTCATCACAGTGACAAGCTGCCCTGGCAGGCCCAGAGCAAGGAGAAGATGCTACAGAAAATGATGGCATCAGGACTGACAGAGAGGGTTGCGAGCGACAACCTCATTTGTCATTTTATTTCCCACCATGTGGCAAGATCTCTCTACCCTTCATCATGGTGCAAAATGTGAGCTTTAAGTATACAAAAGATGGGTCTTGCATCTACAGTAATCTAGAATTTGGAATTGACCTTGACACACAAGTAGCTCTGGTAGGGCCCAAAGGAGCAGGAAAGTCAACTCTTCTGAAGTTGCTAACTGGAAAGCTACTACCCACAGATGGCAGGATCTGAAAACACTTACATGTCAAGATAGAGCATTACCGTCAGCATCTACAAGAGCAGCTAGACTTAGATTTCTCACCTTTGGAGCACATGAAGTGCTATCCAGAGATCAAGGAGAAGGAAGGATTAGGAAGATCACTGGGCGATATGGTCTCATTGGGAAACAACAGGTGAGCCCAATCCAGAACTTGTCAGACGAGCAGAAGTGCTGAGTGTGTCTGGCCTGGCTGGCCTGGAAGAGCCCCACATGCTCTTCCTGGATGAGCCACCAATCATCTGGATATTAAGACTATCGATGCCCTGGCAGATGGCATCAATGAGTTTGAGAATGGTATGATGCTGGTCAGCCATAACTCATACAGCAGGTTGCACAGGAAATTTTGGTCTGTAAGAAGCAGACAATCACCAAGTGGCTTGGAGAAATCCTGGCTTACAAGGAGCACCTCAAGTTCAAGCTGGTGGATGAGGAGCCCCAACTCACCAAGAGAACCCACAACGTGTGAGCCCTCTGCCTGGGCCTGGGTCAGGAGCTCCATCTGGGAACTAACAGCTGCCACTCTGGCCAGCTGCTCAGGAGAGGACCCTGGGGCTGCACTCCTGCATTGCTGCAATACCTAGCCTCTCTGCTGACCATCAGCTTACCTTAGATGCACCCTCTTTCTACAGCTGGACGGTACATGTACATTTCCTGTCCTCCTTCCAGTTACATCTGTCCATGTCTGGACTTGGCTGGCTGTTCCCTCCAGCCCCTTGCAGATTACCTTACTCTGAATGTGATACAGTCAAAGGCAACCGTGAGTTAGCCAAAGGGTCCAAATCCTGGATTTGACCCACGGAGGAGCTTACAATCCGCGTGTTCTGGGTTTTGGTGATGTTGGAGGAAAACCCCCCAGCCCACCGCCCCTATTCCTTTTTTTATTCTGGTTTGGAGCTCGGGACCAGGATCTTCATCCCGGTCAGTTTTTAAATAATTATTTAACAGCGTAACTTTTAGACCTGCATGACATCTACAAAGTGCCCAATAAAGAAAGAGGAAGCCATGGTCCCGCAAAAAAAGTGAGTCCAAAGGAAAAACTGTGAGTATAAATATACTGGTTAAAGGGACTCAAACAGTTATATTTATAGCAGCATCATTCACAATAGCTAAAAGGTGGAAACAACCCAAGTATCCATAGATGGATAAACAGATAAACAAAATGTGGTTTGTGTATGCAATAAAATATTATTCAACCTTAAGAAGAAGGGAATTCTGACCATATGTTACAACATGGATGAAACTTGATAACATTCTGCTAAGTGAATTAATCATACAAATACTGTATAATTTCCCTTACATGAGGTCCCTAGAGTAGTGAACTTAATAGAATCAGAAAGTCAAATGGTATTTGCTGTGGGTTTGGAGAAGTGGGTAATGGGGAAGTGTTGTTTCACAGGTGTGGGGTTTCAGTTGGGAGGATAAAAAGAATTCTGGAGGTAGTGGTGGTTGCACCACGTGAATGTACTTAATGTCACTGAACTGTACACTTACACATGGTTAAAATGTATATATGTGGGCCAGGTGCGGTGGCTCACACCTGTAATCCCAGCACTTTGGGAGGCCGAGGCGGGTGGATCACGTGGTCAAGAGAGAGAGACCATCCTGGTCAACATGGTGAAACCCCATCTGTACTAAAAATACAAAAAATTAGCTGGGCATGGTGGTGCATGCCTGTAATCCCAGCTACTCAGGAGGCTGAGGCAGGAGAATTGCCTGAATCCAGGAAGTACAGGTTGTGGTGAGCTGAGATCACGCCATTGTACTCCAGCCTGGGTAAGAAGAGTGAAACTCCGTCTCAAAAAAAAATGTACATATATATGTACATATATATGTACATATATATGTATTGTATATACATATTTAAGGCTGAGTTTTGCTGTTTGTTGCCCAGACTGGAGTGCAGTGGTGCATCTTGGCTCACTGCAACCTCTGCCTTCTGGGTTCAAGCAATCCTCTTGCCACAGCTTCCCAAGCAGCTGGGATTATAGGTGTGTGCCACCACGCCAAGCTAATTTTTTTTTTTTTTTGTCTTTTTAGTAGAGACAGAGTTTTGCTATGTTGGCCAGGCTGGTCTCGAACTCCTGACCTTAAGTAATCTGCCCACCACGGCCTCCCAAAGTGCTGGGAGGCACGAGTCACCGCACCTGGCCATGTATATTTTTTCATAGTAAAAAATAAAATATATGTGTACAGAAAAAGAAAGAACGAATGTAAAAGAACACTCTTACCGTACTCCCACACTTTCCCTAAGCTCAGACAATTGAGGGTAACTGAGTAAATGTCAAAGTTTGGGTGAGTTAAAATCACAAGCGTAGTCAAGGTGTGAGGTCAGTGCTCTTGGTGGTGAAGGGAGGCATTGGTGATGCTTCTCCACCCCACAGATAATCAAGAAGGGTCAGAGTTGCTTGAAAGCACAAAGTAATAAAATCTAATTCAGCAGAAAAAGAAAAAGAAAGAAAAGATAACAGAGCTTCCAAGCCAGTGTGGACGTTGTAGATATCAAGCGAGACAAGGTAATAGACAGAGTGTGGAGTCTGGGAAACCTGGCATAGCCTTGATTGGTCGCTGATGCGGTGGCGATGTGTGAAACCAGGGATTGTTTAGAAATTGTCCTGGTCCACATTATTAGAGGAGGTTGTGTGGGTGGGGTTTTCGGGGTTAGGTTGTTCATGGCACTTCACAAAAAGCTGAATCTATTCTATCATCCAGCTAGTCAAGAGACAGAATGAGAGGTGAGGATTTAGAGCCAGACTGAGAAAAAACATTCAGGCAGAGAACACATGGATACATATTTCTGAGTAAATGTATAAGGCCTTCGTTTTTACACCTACAGGTAGGATTTAGAGGACAAAGGTAACCCAAAGCGTATCAGGCTGTCAGATGAAGCCTCCCTGCTGAGTCCCCCTGCACGGAAAACTAGAATATGAATCTGCCTTGTTGTATCACACAGGAGGCTCGGGCATGGCATATCACTCTCTCACTCTAGGGATGAAAGCCTCTAAGTCCTAGTGTCACTTTTTCAGACTCTAGGTTTTTTGATTTCCTCAACATGTGAATAAATTGTGAAGGGGACTTAATACAATCGAAAGGTTAAATTATGACTTATTTCTCAGGGGTTTTGGTTCCGAAAGTTGCCTTACTCAGTGGTGGTGAATGCAGAGCGAGGTGATGGCAGGGTCTAGGAAGAAGCTTCTAACAGTGCTCACCGGTGGCTCAGTGAAGGCTCAGGGTCACATAAAAACGCACTCTTACACTGTTCTGAAGGGTAGCAAAAGAGAAAAAAAGCTAAGTGGGAGATCATAGTGGAGACGGGACCAAAGGTAGAAGCATTGTGCCTGCTCTGTCAATGACCTGCTTCCTTTTATCATTTACACTTCACATTTGAGTGTTATTTATATCTTTGACTACTGACATTTCAATTATTAATAAATGTTTGGTTTAGATCATATCAGCTTAATTGTGAAGTGAGGCGGATCATAAACTTGCTATCTTTGTCCTTTGAATATTATTGGGTTATACAGGACACTGCAGTTGATCACAAGGATACACAGATGATTAATTTAAACTTTTTTTTTCCTTCAGCGGCCTGAAATTAAGTGGCAGGAAGTAAACATTAGTCTTGCAACATGATCTATAGGATAACAGAGGTCTGGCAAGGCTGCAGAGAAGAGGGAGTACTTGTGAGGGCTAGAAGTCTTCCTAGGAAAGGTAGATGTCTTGAATTGTTCTACTCTCTGGAGACGCAGGAAAATGTGAGAGGGCCCGAAGCAGCCAGGCAGATGGTTATTTTATTTTACTTTTTAATTTTGTATGAGATGGAGTTTTACTCTTGTTGCCTAGGCTGGAGTGCAATGTAGTGCAATGGTGCAGTCTTGGCTCACTGAAACCTCCACCTCCCAGGTTCAAGGGATTCTCCTGCCTCGGCCTCCCGAGTAGCTACAGGCATGCACCACCATGCCAGGCTAATTTTGTATTTTTAGTAGAGACGGGGTTTCACCATGTTGGCCAGGCTGGTCTCAAACGTCCAACCTCATGTGATCCGCCAGCCTCATCCTCCCAAAGTGCTGGGCTTACAGGTGTGACACACCATGCCCGACCCAGGCAGTTGTTTAAAAACTGCTGCAGGCCTGGATTTGAATAGGAAAGGGAGGTATAGCCCGACCCTCCTGGGTTGAGTGACCCTGGCCATGATTCTCTATAGACAATGGGACACTAGTGATAGAAATGAGATGATCAAATTTATGTATATTTTTGGAGTTGAAAATCATAAAAAGGAATTGTATAAGGAAAGTTATAAATCATATTAATTTCTTGAATTATGTGAACCTGCTTCCTTCAGTTTCTCTGTCTCCTTCCACATTTTGTGAGGTCAACAGTGATTACTCAGATGGAGAGAATTCTCACCCACCTCACCACCTACCTGCCCCAACCCTAACCTGGGGAGAAAATAGAAGATCTCAGTGGAATTAGAATTCAAGAGTTTAAACAAACAATCAATATTTCTGTAAAATTTTCTTAATGTCACTATAATATTATTTAAAAAATATTGTTGGTGATCTTTTTATCTGAGACACAAAATTGATCATTGTGGATCTTATATATTTCCAAACCAGAAGAAAGGGAAAAAAAATCTTTCTTTAGAATTTGAAATTCCCTCTCTTTTGTTTTAGTATCTTTTTCCTTCCTCCTGAATATTATATATGCTATTTCTTTTATTTTAATTACTTTTTAACTTATTTTTAACTATAATTCATTACTTTTTAATTACTTTTGAAATGTTATCAAATTAATGGTGATATGGTGAAAGTTTTATTATGAAAAGAATAACCAGAAAAAAATATAAAAATAATATTTCATAGATAATGAAAGACAAAGTGTTGTGTGCTTGGATTCCTTTCTTAAGCATATGTATACATATTTATCTATATATATGCACCAGTTTGGTTCTATTAAATGTGTATTATCCATTGAATTATTACAAAAATAAATACTTATATTAGGAAATGGGGAACGAGACAACAATTACCATACCATGAGCAAAAGTAATATAATCACCAAGGTAAAAATAGCTTGAAATCTTGTAACATGAGGATTTGTTTCATAATGAGCCTGAAAAACATTACTTACAACTAAATATTTTGAATGATTTGATAGGGTGCTCTGTCCTTCTTACTTTGGAATTTGTTCCTGAGAATATTGTGTATGAAAGTTTGAGGAGAAAATCTGAAAAGTCCTCCCTAAGCTCTGGTAAAGAAATATTTTGTGAAATCAGCAAGGAGCAACTGAAATAGCAAAACAACAAAAGACCACGAAAACGAAAAGCAAGAACAAACTAAAATACTAGTCATAGCTGAATTACTTTAAGCTGAAGTATAAATTATTATTTTTCTATAAGATAATATATTTTTCTTGCTGGAAATTATGAGTTTTGTAGGACTACTGCTTTCTGTTCCTATTATCTATTTATTAGACAATGGGTTTTGGAGTGAGTACCATGTACATGTCACTATACATAGGTGCCCTTATAGAGCTATTACTTTTACTTTTAATTACTTTTGAAAAGAATTATTATTATTATTATTTAACTGAATTTTTTATTGCATTTTAGGTTTTGGGGTACATGTGAAGAGCATGCAAGATTGTTGCATAGAAACAGAACAGAGGCCTTGAGGCAACACCACACATCTACAATCATCTGATCTTTGACAAACCTGACGAAAACAAGCAATGGAGAAAGGATTCCCTGTTTAATAAATGGTGTTGAGAAAACTGGCTAGCCATGTGCAGAAAGCAGAAACTGGACCCCTTCCTGACACCTTACACTAAAATTAACTCCAGATGGATTAAAGACTTAAACATAAGACCTAACACCGTAAAAACCCTAGAAGAAAACCTAGGCAATACCATTCAGGACATAGGCATAGGCAAGGACTTCATGACCAAAACACCAAAAGCATTGGCAACAAAAGCCAAAATAGACAAAAGAATTATTTTTAATTATAGTTCATTACTTTTATTTTTAATAAAAATCAAAATTTTTATTTTTATTTTTAAAATAAAAATATGTTTACTATGTTTTGGTCTGTTGAATAGAGGACACAGATCAGAAAATAGTAAATTAGAAATGAAATAAGAACTAGAAATCTTCCACTGGAGACAGCAATGAGGAAGTTGCTGTGGTAGGAGCTGCTTTTTTAAAGTATTAGTTATTGTGATGGCTTGAAGAAAGAGCGGTGGAGAGATTTTGGAGACAGACTCTAGATGTTTTCATTAAGTTTTGCTGTGAAGGTTGAAGATGAATGGGGTGTGATATGGTTTGGCTCTGTATCTCCACCCAAATCTCATCATGGGGAATTGTAATCCTCACATGTGGAGGGGGAACTTGGCGGGAGGTGATTGGAACATGAGGATGGTTTCACCCATGCTGTTCTCATGACAGTAAGTGAGTTCTCATGATGATTTTCAAAGTGTTTGGCAGTCCCCCCTTCACTCTCTCTCTCTCCTGTTGCTTTGTGAAGAAGGAGCCTGTTTCTGCTTCACCTTCTACTATAATTGTAAGTTTTCTGGGGCCTCCTCAGCCATCTGGAACTGTGAGTCAATTAAACCTCTTTTGTTTATAAATTTCACAGTCTCACATAGTATCATTATAGCAGTGTCAACATGAACTAATACAGTGTGGCAGCCTATTAAGGGCTTAAGGGTGAAGGGAAGACTTTTACTTCAAGTTCACATGCTAAACAGAGAGAATCAGGTGGAAAGAGAGGGTTGAAGATACAGGAGAAGCAATCACAATATACAGTAATATACTTAGGTATGGAAGCAGACAGGTGAAACTCATGGGCTTGCAAGGATAGGAATTATCTACAACTGGAACTTCAAGTAAAGAATGGATTGAGCATCCTTTGCAGTTCTATTTGACGTAAGACTAGTTGAAGCAGGAGGAAGGCTTTTCTCACCATGTTATTTGCTTCTCTACTCAGTTTTCTGTAATGTGGAGTTTGAAAAAGCAAAAATAGCTAAGCTAGGGACCATGTTAGTCACAGACTTTAATAAAGGGTATCACAGCTGGTTCTAGAATAATTACTTACAAAAACAAAAAATACATTGAGATAAGAACAATAAAATTTCTTAGGAGGTTTCATATACTTCCAATGATTTCAGTGAAATTAAAAAAAAGGTGCAGTGATACCTTTGTGAATTAATATAATATTACAATATTAATTTGTATATGTTTTTCTTTGTTCTGTTTTCCTTTTTCTTTTGTCCACTTAGGAGGCATTTTTCCACTGTGGACACCAAACCAGGTATGGACAGAATGCAAAGGAGACTCCAAGTCTGTCTGCATTTTGTTTTCTGAAGTCTGAAGCCTAGAAGAATTTGAAGAAATGATAGAAGAGTTAAAAAAAAAAGGCGATTCAAGGATATAGTAAAAATGTGTTGAACACATTGTACTGGAGAGTGGTGTTTCCCTTCCAGACTGGAAAAAATTTCGCCATGCTTTAGAAGTTTGGGGAAGGAGCTGAGGAAGAAATTTCAAGGTACTTAGATTAGCAACAATCTACTCTCTGTATCAATTAGCATTGCTGGAAAGTTTGTAAGATCAAAGGGTAGGATGGCTTGCAGGCTGCCCTGGCAGAAGGGATCGAGAGCAGCATCAACAAAGTTTCCCATGGCCCCTAAGCATGGCTTGGAAGCTGCAGAACTATTAGAATCTGGCAGGACCATGCAGCAGGAACAAGGGATAGCTTGTTTCTGTGACCAGATGTCCATACCTTCTTAAATGCCTTGGTGCCAATTTGTTTCAAAGTTACCAGCTGAGTTTTGCTCAATGCCATCTTACAGTTTCAGAAGAGAGATTTATTTTTACTTTGGTGAGTTTTAAAGGAAGAGGAGGGCAAGCACCACGGAGAGGCATAGACACAAAGACGTGAAGAATCAAAACCGTATGGAGGCTGCTCTCTCAAAAACTTTGTAAATCTTTAACCAGTACATTAGACTGACAGTTTTTCCTTTGGACTGAGTTTAATATAGATTTATGATTCAAAAGCACAGAAAGTTACCCACACTCAAGATACATGACCAACTTTCTAGGTACTGGCTGCTAAACAGGTGAGTCCATGTAGCTTCTTTATGAAGAATTTAAAAACTGGAAAAAAGAAAAAACCCTGACACTGTATATAGTAAGCTTCAATAAAAAAGGGATCAGCATTAAGTTACTGTTTATTTCAGGATTAAGGTAAAAGAACCCAGTTACAGTAAGTGTTTTTCATATGTTTCTTCATTGTTTTCACAACAAATATATGAGAAGAATGATGCTTTAAAAGTACGGAACTTTCTGAGGTAAGGCAACTAGAAGGTTGTAGAATTGGTTTTTGAATGCAATGCAGATTTCTCTCTCTTTCTCCCCCTTGTTTCCACTAGTGATTCTACCTTCTTTCTATAGCAGCAATATTAATTTTAACAAATGTACGTAATGTATAGACTATGCTAATATTTTGTGTCTTTAGTAACTTTGTGTGACTTTTCCAATAATATTACTTTTTACAAAACAAATTTAGAGCAGTCTTCAGTATTGGCCTTCAAAGGCAAGCTTTGAGTCTCGGAAGAAGAGTTTTATTGCATGTTTTGTCACATCATATATGTCTAAAATTGTCAGTGAATTGGTTCCTAACAATTATAAAGTTCGATATTGAATAACTAGTGGATAATTTAAAAAAATTCTTAATGGATAAAAGATATGACATCTCCATTGACTTCAGGGAAAAATGTATGTTAAGAACTCTTAAGGCTATTTAAGAAAAATCTTGAAGTGTGATATCATAGCATTTCAGAACTGAAACAGATCTTCACCCATCTTCCTTTTTCAGCCTAAAGATACTTTTAAGTGATTTAAAGATAACCATGCAGATGATCACATTAGAAACACAAAGTTATTCAAGGAAATGTTCACCAAATATATTTTTTCTGTCTTTACACTTTCATAGGACATTTAATTCCAAGAAAGAGATTTAATGTCTACCACTAGAGTGAATGAAACAGTGAAGACAGATTTCTACTTAATCCCTTGGACTAAGGAAAGCTAATTTTTTTTTCCCATTTATTTATTTTATTGTATTTTAGGTTTGGGGGTACATGTGAAGAACATGCAAAATTGTTGTATAGGAACCCACATGGCAGTGTGATTTGCTGCCTTCCTCCCCATCACCTACATGTGGCATTTCTCCCCCTGCTATCCCCCCCAGCTCCCCACCCCCCACCGTCCCTCCCCTATGTCCCCCCAACTGACCCCAGTGTGTAGTGCTCCCCTCCCTTTGTCCATGTGCTCTCATCGTTCAACACCCGCCTATGAGTGAGAACATGCGGTGTTT
>NW_016107483.1:861538-874887 GCF_001604975.1 Cebus imitator | reverse complement strand
TGCCCGGGAATTTCCTAGTCTGTGGGCAATAAAAACACGGCGTCCACTCACCCTCTGCGCTTTCACTGGGAGCTGCAATCCTGAGCTGTTCCTAAACGGCCATCTTGGTTCCACCCAGGAAAGCTAATTTTTAAGGCTTAATATAACAATGAAATTAAGAATTTCAAAAAATCCAGGTGGATAAACATTATCAATATTATATCCTTAAAAGTATGGAATTTTACTAAATGTGTTTTAATTTTATTTAAAATAAATAAGGATTTAAATGCTCTGGATTTTAATCACTGCTCTTTACTATTATTTTTATGATGTAAAAATATTGCATGTGTTATCCTCAGTTAAAAGCCTGTTTGTATTGTCTGACCAACAACTTTATCATAAATAGTTCTAAAATTTTGATAGTTGTTCATAGTAAAATTCAATTTTCTTTTAGCTAAAGGCTGTTTTACTGGTCAGCAAAACTAAAATTTCTTTTTTTGCCACGTGTAAAAATCTATGCTGTGGGAATAGTATTATTGATTTGCTGAGTAAAATATATTATTACCAAAAATTGCTTCAAATGTTAAATGCATATCTTTTTATCTTCTAAAAATGTAGATGAAATCAAATGTTTCAGCCATGAAAATCTGTTATAATTTAATTCCACAAGATAAACTATTTTCAAATATCCTCACAACATTTATTCTTGCCTAGAATTGAGTATGTATTTAAAAAGTTAATTATAAAAATATACTGCTAAATTGTTTAATTAACCTAATGAAGAAAATGTTTTTTGATAACGAACTCTTCCTTTAAATAGCCCTTTAAATGGCACATAGGTTTTTAGTTTTTAATACCCTTTTCCCCAAATGTGCAAACTTTCTCAAGCAGCACTATTTTAAACATACGTTGATTATAATATTATTTGAGTAGGTGGCAGCTTTCTGGGGCCAGAAAGTGTGTCTTATTCATCCTGGTATTTCTAGTTCTTAGCATGATTCCTAGAGAAATTCCTAAAACTAGAAATACTAGTGAATAAATAGATGAATAAATGTTTTTTCATATAAAGCATCTTTATAATATCTACAGCTTTAAAAACTATTGTATTTGTATTGTTCGAATAGAAACATAGTTTTTTTTTTTTTGAGACGAAGTTTCACTCTTTTTACCCAGGCTGGAGTGCAGTGGTGCGATCTCGGCTCACCGCAACCTCCACCTCCTGGATTCAAGCAATTCTCCTGCCTCAGCCTCCCGAGTAACTGGGACTCAGGCATGCGCCACCATGCCCAGCTAATTTTTTTTTATTTTTAGTAGAGACCGGGTTTCACCATGTTGACCAGTATGGTCTCGATCTCTTGACTGTGTGATCCACCCGCCTCAGCCTCCCAAAGGGATGGGATTATAGGCGTCAGCCACCTCGCCCGGCCCGAAACATAGCTTTTGAGTTTCCTAATGCAAGTCTAATCGTTTAAAATATATTAGCAGTTAAAAAATTAATCAAGAAGTTATTTATTGGCTGCCCATATAAAAAGAAAATACAAGTTACAATATCTGAAAATTTTATCTACTTGAGGAGATATCGAATAATGACAATGCTTAGTAAAGATAAACTTGTTTAAATTTATTAAGCCCTTGAAACTAGGCATAAAATTTAGGTTTCATGAGGTAAGCAATAAAATCAATTATAAGTTGTGTTTTTATTTTTATTATTATTATTTTTTCGCTACAGGTTCTTGCTCTATCACCCAGGCTGGAAGACAGTGGTGTAATCATAGCTCACAGCAATCTCCAACTCCCAAACTCTCATGCTCAAGTGGTTCCCCTGTTCACCCTCCTGAGTAGCTGGAACTAACTGTGCTTTTTGTTTTTCTTTTGTAGGGTCCTATATGTCGCCCAGGATGTTCTAAAACTCTTGGCCTCAGGAGATCCTCTGCTTCGGTCTCCTAAAGTGTTGAGAGTACAGGCATAAGCCATCATGCTGGCCAATTTTAGGTCTTAATCAAGCGTTTAAGTATGATAAGCTCAGGATTTAGAAAAAATGAATCTCATTCCATTATAAGAAAACATTGAATGATATGGCTGAAGACTGGGGTATCAGCTGAGAGGCTGTTGCTATAACTCAGTGTGAGCTCTATGGTAGACATGTGGATATAGAGAGATGTAAATAGAAGATATTTAGCAGAAAATATTGATGAGACTAAGTATAGGCAAAGAAGAAGTCAAATTCAAAATTTCAAGCTGATCTGACTGAAAAAATGGTGGGATAACCTTGAACAATTAAGGGAAGTTGGAGAGGAGCTTGGAAAATTTGATGACTTGTTTTAATCTCATTAAATTGGAAATGACAGTAGAGAATCAAAATATGCAATGAAAATATTTTTAAAAACTCAGCAGGCCATGTAGAAGTGTGAATGATAATGCAGAGCTAGATATATATTTTTGAACATAACCAACAATGTGGCAGTAATTGAATTTATGCTAGGGGAGCTTGCTGGCAGATTATGTTGAGATGGAAGATCAGAGTCACATTGATCTCTACAAATTCAAAATGAGAGTAGGAAAATAAGCCGTATGAGAATAAATAAAAGAAATTCAGAGAAGGAAGAAGAAACCAGATTAAAGTAGGAGATGCAGAGAGTAGAGAGGGTTTCCAGAAAGAGATACAGCTATGGCTACGATATGCAGGAATCTACGCCTATTATCAGCTCAGGAGAGTGGATTCTTAAGTTTTCAGGAATTTTATGCATCAGTTTTTAAACACAGCAATTAAATAAATGAAATTATATAAACTTCCAAGTAAATAAAATATGTTAACAACTAAATTAATAAATACTAAAAATCTCATCAATTTCTAATTATTTTACTACCTCTTACTATTACCCATACTCCTTAGTTTATTTATATATGTTATTTATGATGTGGAAATACAAGATAATGATGTTTAATTTCACATCTCTTTCTAATTTGGTATACGGTGAAGTCACATTGGGAACTTGAAATTAGTAGTGGTGAGAATATTTGCACCGTGAAAATGGCACATGCTAAAAATCTGTGTCGATTTATGATGATGTTGATTATCTAAGTGAAGAGGGGACAAACTGTAGCCCTCGGGAAATATCCAGCTCATTGTGTGCTTTTGTACATAAAATTTTATTGGAAGACAGACACGCTCATTCATTTAAATTGTCCATAGATGTTTTTAGATTACAAAGACAGAAAGAAGTAATTGTAGCAGAGACTACCTAGCCCATAAAGCCTGTTTACTATCTGACTCTAGAACAATTTCTCTACTTTTGACCTCATGTAAGAAAGTGCCAGGAAACATATTAACAATGCAGATTAAACTTTAAAAATGTGCTGTATGTACAGTTGTTATATTGTGAAGACCCTAAAATTTGAGAAAAATTTTTTTTAGCACTTGAAAACTATTACCTGATTCAGCAAATGTTGCTGTTACCACTGACAGATGTGTAAACCTCAAACATATCTTTGTTTTATTTTTATTGTATTCAATAACATAAATAAAAATGTCAACTGATACCTACCTTAGAAATAAATCCATTTGTCAATTTCAAATATAGATTGACTATGGTTATAAGAGTTTAGAAAGAATCAACAAAAATATTCTGTGAGAACTAATTGGCTACATGAAATTTTCAGTAAAGAATATGATATATTTTATTACTATTTGTAAATTATATAACACATACTCTTCATGTCAGTAAGTTTAGGATAAACTTAATTACATATGTACACATGTTTCTTTTTATTTAGGGAGTAGGTTGTTAACCAGCACACTATTGCACAACAGTTTTAGAACTAATGAAGTTTTGAGAGAATGGAAAAGGTTGCTACATTTAATAAGAATAATGGGAAAGGTTGTTACATTTAATAAGAACTAGAATGCTTGTCATCTGGAAAACTATCAATCAGTTAAAAAATTCTCAGAGCAATTAACTCACATTTTTAGTCTATTTTTCTTTCATTCATTTAATAGATGTTTAATCGATTACTTGCTATATTAGGCCATTCTCACATTGCTATAAAGAAATACTCGAGGTGAGTAATTTATAAAGGAAAGAGGCTGGGCTCATGGTTCTGCAAGTTGTAAAGGAAGTATCTCAACTTCTGCTTCTGGGGATACCTCAGGAGGCTTCCAATCATGGTGGAAGGCAAGTGGAGAGCAAGACCTCTCACATGGAGGGAGAAGAAACAAGAGTGAGGGTGGATGTGACACAGACTTTTAAACTGCCAGATTTTGTGAGAACTCACAATCATGAGAACAGCACCAAGTAGATGGTGCTACAGCATGCATGAGAAAGGCTTTCACGATCCAATCGCCTCCCACCAGGCTCCACCTTCAACACGAGGGAGTACAATTTGATATGAGATTTGGGCAGGGGCACAGATCCAGACCATGTTACTTGCTATTTTCTAAACACGTTGCTAAGTGATAGATACACTTTGAAGAATTAAGTAGAGACATAGGTTGTATTTTAGAGTTTATAATTTGTTGTAGAATGCCAATGATACAGGACTAAATACAGAAATAAATATACAGTTACAAAATTATATGAATAGACTATAGAGTCAGTGGATAACAGGGCTGAGGTGGAATTGACTTTTTGGCCGGTCAGTGTATCTGGGAATGCTTCTCTGAGGAAGTGCTGTTTCAGCTGCGGCAGTGCCTCGGGCTGGGGGTATTGTGCCTGGCCAAAGGAAAAGCCTGTACAAACATCCTGAGGATCTAAAGTTTTTTTAAACATTTATTCTCTTGCAAAAATAAGGTAACAACTTTCAATTGCTTCATTAATTGCAAAAGAAACTAAATTTTATACATGATTTAGGATATGGGCAGTTACTTTCCTCTAAAAACATCAAAGTTCATCACATGTGGAAGTTAATTTCCCAAGTTTCCTTGTAAAACTAGTGTGGCATTCTCTGTATGTTTACATATGACCTTCATTAACGCTAAGAATTTCTTCATTTAGATTTTGGCTTTATAGAACACTAATATTGGGTTTCCCAATACTTTATGTCAAAGAGGATAATTCTTTTTCTTTCCTCAATTATGTGTGTCCGAATCTCTAAGTGATACTTACGCTCAGCAGGCATTTACACTCTTACCCAATTTGATTTTTTTTTCCTTAATTCATCAGACCTTAAGAGCCAGCATATGGCCTGTTCCTTAGTGTTTTAGAAACACTGGGTAAGTTTAGGATTATTGTGGAAATGTACCTTGTGAGAAAAGATTAATTACACTTTCTCATTTTCTTTTATTCTTGTTACATTATTATTACTTTTTTAACAAAGGGTTAAGTCAGGTATAAGAAATTGTTCAAATGATAAAGATTAGAGCTAAACATTGTGAATATTTTGAAGTGTCAACTGAAATCTCCTCATTGTCACTTCTCCCCTTTCTTGCCTGCTTTCATTCCCCCACATTTAAACTTCTTTCATTTTCTTTTCTTGGGCCTTGAAACCCTTCTCTCCAGTGCAGGCATCTAGAAATAAGTCATGGGATGTGTAAAAGGAAAATATTTTGGGCCCCCAAATCACTAAGCTACAGGGAAAAGTCAAGCTGGAAACTGCTTAGGGTAAACCTGCCTCTCGTTCTATTCAAAGTCATCCCTCTGCTCACGGAGATTAATGCATATCTGACTGCCTCCTTTGGAGAGGCTAATCAGAAACTCATAAGAATGCAACCACTTATGTCTTCTCTACCCATGACCTGGAAGCCCCCTCCCCGAGTCTTCCCAGTCTTTACTTCGAGTTGTCCTGCCTTTCCAGACCAAACCAATGTTCATCTTGCATATGGTGATTGGTGTCTCATGTCTCCCTAGAATGTATACAACCAAACTGTGCTGTGACCCCTTTGTCATTATGTGGCACATGTCGGCATGACCTTTCTGAGTCTGTGTCACAGGTGTGCATCTTCAACTTTGGCAAAATAGACTTTCTAAAGTAACTGAGACTTGTCTCATATTTTCCAGGTTCACAGATGTATACAGAAAGCTGGAAAAAAACACAACAAAACAAGAAAAAAAGTGTCAAATCCTTGGCTTTTAAACTCAAAATCTTCACTTCTTATGCAAGAAGAAAATATTTACAAAGAAAATTTGTTATCCAGTTTTGAACTCTCCATGCCTGCCAAAAACTCCTGTGAACTGTGCAGGAGAGTAGAAGAAGAGAGGAAGCAAAATGTTAAACCTGTTGAGGGGCCTGCCTCCATTCTGTACTCAGAGTTATTTCAAAGCAGATAAAGGGAGTATTGATTAAAAAAAAATCCCAAGAGAATTTGGAATATCCAAAAGCAGAGGAAACCAGGTTTGAGAATTCCTTAGACTCTACTCTTGTAGGTATTTCCTATGTTGAGAAGGGTGTGAGTCCTGATGGCATTTTGTAGTGTCCAAGATAATAAAGTCCTAATAAAGATTTCAGGTTTGGCTGGGAGTGCTGGCTCAAGTCTGTAATTTCAGTTCTTTGGGAGGCCAAGGTAAGAGGATCGCTTGAGATCGGGAGTTAGAAATCAGCCTGTATGACATAACAAGATCCCTGTCTCTAACAAAGTTAAAAAGAATTTTGCTAGACGTGTGATGTACGACTATAGTCCTAGCTACTCAGCTGGCTGAGGTGAGAGGGTAGCTTGAGCCCAGGAGCTCAAGGGTATAGTGAGCCAGGATTGTACTACTGCAGTCAGCCTGGATAATAGAGTGGAGTCCTGTCTCTAAGAAAACAACAGTAACAACAACAACAAGAATTAGGAGTTTCGGGACTCCAGAGAAAAACTTTCTACTACCTTCAAAGAGGGGGCACAATTAGTGGAAAGAAAGAACCGGTAGACTAAGTAGATT
The DNA here is from genome assembly GCF_001604975.1 of Cebus imitator. Taxonomy (NCBI): domain Eukaryota; kingdom Metazoa; phylum Chordata; class Mammalia; order Primates; family Cebidae; genus Cebus; species Cebus imitator. Next base: position 868,054 of record NW_016107483.1, on the reverse strand, counting down.
TCTCAGCTGTGGTTGTTTGGTGCTATTGCAGATCATGGAGTGACAACACACATGCCAGAGACTGGTAGTGAAAATAGGTGAAAGGACAGAAGCCAGGAAAGGCAGAGGACATCTCAACAGAGACCATGGATCTCAGAGGGAAGCCACAGACAAACATCCTCTCCTGGCCTCCTCTCTCTCCATATAAGCCCCTGAAAGTTAGATACCAGGCTGACAGAAAGAAAAAGGAACATTTTGAATGAAACACATTTAAATTTGAAATGAACAAGAATATTCTGTGATCACATAGGGTGGGGGCTTACTATTCATTTGTTCAATGTATTATTGACCAATGAGCCAGCCACTGTTCTAGATACTTGAGACATACTGAGGACAGAAGGCTATGACCTCATGAATCTTACATTGTGAGTGGGACAGTTGCAGTATTACATATGAGGATCAAAATCAGCCTCATTTTGGAGGTAAGATTAAGCAGACTCTTGATAGAGGTGACGTGGTTACCTAACCTGAGATTTGGAGAAGGCATTTCAGCAGACAGGGAGCAGGTGGAGCCAGCGTCCTCCTGCAATAGCGCACTAGGAATGTTTAAGGGAAAGTAGACTAGGTGATTAGAAGCAGTAGAAGCGGGCATACAGATAATGGGTGGCAGATCTTTGGGGCTTACAGCTCATTTGACAGAATTCGGCTTTTATTTTGGGTAGAAGAGAACTCCATTTGAGTGTTAATGAAAGGAGAATGATCTGATTTACCTTTATAAAATATCATTCTGCCTTCTGCCATGACTGTAATAGTCCAAGGGGACAAAATGATTGCAATGAGATCACTTGGGAGGTTATTGCTACAACCCACGCGAGGGATGGTAACAGCCACAGTGAAAGTGAGCACAGTGGTCAGATTCTGGGTACATTTTTAAGGTGGAGACAACACCTTTTCCTGCTGGACTGAGTGAAGGATATGAGAGAAAGGAGGAGTCAAGAGAACTCCAAAGTTTTCTGTCTGGAGTTACTGGATTGTTGTTGAGATCCCCTGAGATGAGGAAGGCTGGCTGTGGGGCAGGCTGAGGTTGCAGAAACGATCAGGAGATTAATCTTGAGCATGTTAACTTTGGAACATCTGATTTGAAATTAAGAAGTCTTCAGCATAGAGATTTTAAAGTCATGGTGCTGAACGGAGGGCTGGTTTCCCATTAATATGTCTGAGTAATCTAACCGACCGTCTTACAGATAACAACCATAAGTTCTAGACAAAATACCAAAAGAATGACTCAACGGCTATGGGAGTTTACAGTGCAGGTTGATTATAGAGGAAAAATAAAATGCGTAAAAATCATTGGGCAAGATTCTCATTTTATAGCTTTTATCCTGAACACCATCTTCAATAGTTTCTGCAAAGAGAGCCTAAAATCTAATAGAAAGCCTCAAGGTTTTTTGGCCCAAGGAACGAGAAAACAGAATTTGGAGCAACTACAGATAGTAGAAAGTGAATGGGAAACAGAGAGCCAGAAGGGGGAGGCCTAATCTCTGTGAATAAACTATCATGTCTCTGGCTGACACTTGAACCATTCATGTGTGGGAAAGACCAGCTAAGAACAACAAAAATGAACTGACATTTGAGCTACCTCTAGAGAGAAAGATTTTGCAGTTTGAGTCCAATTAAATTAACTAATAAAACAAAAATTCCATTCTTTGGAGGAATAAAATAGAATATAGAGTCTCTATAACATTTGCAATATTCTGAATATAATCTTAACATATAAACAAATCAGGAAAATGTGACCATTCTCAAGAGAAATAAGAACCAGTGGAGGCCAACCCTTAGATGACTCATTGTTGGACTTAGAGGGCAAGGATTTTAAAGTTGCTGTTTTAACTGTGCTTATATTAGTCTGTTCTCACGCTGCTAACAAAGACATACCTGAGACTGGGTAATTTATAAAGGAAAGAGGTCTAATTCACACACAGTTCCAGATGCCTGAGGAGGCTTCACGATCAGGTGAAAGGCAAATGAAGAGCAAAGTCATGTCTTACATGCAGCAGGCAAGAAAGCATGTGCAGGAGAACTCCCTTTTATAAAACCATTGGCTCTCATGGGACTTATTTACTATTACTAGAATAGCATGGGAAAAACTCACCCTCATGATTCGATTACCTCCCACTATGTCCCTCCCATGACACATGGGGATTTTTACAATTCAAGGTGAGATGTAGGTTGGAACACACAGCCAAACCATATCATTCCACTCCTGGCCCCTCCCAAATCTCATATCCTCACATTTCAATCACGCCTTCCTATAGTTCCTATAGTTCCCCAAAGTTAATTCATTCCAGCATTAACCCAAAAGTCCACGTCCAAAGTCTCATCTGAGACAAGGCATGTCCCTTCTGCCTATGAATTTGTAAAATCAAAAGCAAGTTAGTTACTTCCTAGATACAATGGGGGTATAGGTGTTGCATAAATACAGCTGTTCCAAATGGAAGAAATTAGCAAAAATGAAGGAGCTATAGGTCCCATGCAAGTCTGAAACCCAGCACGACAGTCAAATCTTAAAGCTCCAACATGATCTCCTTTGACTCCATGTCTCACATCTAGGTCATGCTGATGTGAGAGGTGGGCTTCCATGGCTTGGTCAGCTCTGTCCCTCTAGCTTTGCAGGGTACAGCCTCCGTCCTTGCTGCTTTCATGGGCTGGCATTGAGTGTCTGCGGCTTTTCCAGGCCAACAGTGCAAGCTGTTGGTGGATCTACCATTCTGGGGTCTGGAGGATGGTGGCCCTCTTCTCACATGTCCACTGGGGAGTGCCCCGGTGGGCACTTTGTATGGGTGTTCCAACCCTGTATTTCCCATCTACACTGTCCTAGCAGAGATTCTCCATGAGGGCTCTGCCCCTGTAGCACAATTCTGCCTAGACATCCAGGTATTTTCATATATCCTCTGAAATCTAAGTGGAGGTTCCCAAACCTCAATTCTTGACTTCTGTGCACCTGCAGGCTTAACACCATATGGAAACTGCCAAGACTTGGGGTTTGCAGCCTCTGAAGCCATGGCCTGAGCTACACCTGGGCCCATTTTAGCCATGCCTGGAGCAGCTGGGGCACAGGGCACCAAGTCCCTAGTCTTCATACAGCAGAGGGGCCCTGGATCTGGCCTCAGGAAATCATTTTTCCCTCCTAGGCTTTCAGGCCTGTGATGGGAGGGGCTGCTGTGAAGGTCTCTGACATGCCCTGGAGACATTTTCCCCATTGTCTTGGTGATTACCATTGGACTCCTTGTTACTTATGCAAATTTCTTCAGCCAGGTTGAATTTCTCCACAGAAAATATATATATTTTTTCAGTCACATCATCAGGCTGCAAATTTTCCAAACTTCTATGCTCTGCTTCCTCTTGAACGTTTTGCTGATTATAAATTTCTTCTACCAGATACCCCAAATCATCTCTCCCAAGTTCAAACATCCATATATCTCCAGGGAAGGGGCAAAATGCCACCAGCCTCTTTGCAAAAGTAAGCAAGAGTCACCTTTGCTCCAGTTCCCAACAAGTTTCTTGTCTACATCTGTGACAACCTCAACCCATACTTTGTTGCTCATATCACTCTCAGCATTTTTTGTCAAAGCCATTCAACAAGTCTCCAGGAAGTTCCAAACTTTCCCACATATTTCTACCTTCTTCTGAGCCCTCCAAACTTCCAACTTCTGTCTGTTACCTAGTTCTAAAGTCACGTCCACAAAGCAAAGGCATATCTTGCATGTCAGTAGGCAAGAGAACCTGTATAGGGGAACTTCCCTTTGTAAAACCATCAAACATCATGAGACTTATTCACTTTTACAAGAACAGCATGAAAGAAATCCACCCTCATGATTCAGTTACCTCCCTTGTGTAGCTCCCACAACATGTGCGGATTATTAAAACTCAAGGTGAGATCTGGAGCTAAATCATATTAGTGCTCAATGAGGAAAACTAAAGATGCCTATAATGAAAGAATATATAGAAGTTCTTAACAGAAAACATAAAAAAGAAACAAATAAAAATTCTATAACTAAGATACACAGCATCTGAATTAAAGAATTCATTGGGTGGGCTTAACAGTAACATGGAGATAAGATAGGAAAGAGTCATCGCACTTGAAGAAAGATCAAAAGAAATCATCCAATCTGGTAAAGCTCAAAAATAAAGCTTCAGAAATTTGAACGGAAATTTAAGAATGTAACATCGAAAGTTGTAACACACGTGCAATTGGAGTCCAGGAGAAGAGGAAGAGAATGTGCCAGAAGAATTAGTTTGGATAAAAATGGCCAAACATTTCCCTGATTTCATGAAAGACTCAATGTCACAGATTCAAGGACCTAACCAAACCCAGATGAAGGTAAACATAAAGCAAACTATAACTGATCTCATTATGGTCAAACATTTGAAAACCAAATGTAAAGGAAAAATCTTGAAAGCAGCAACATAAAAGCGACTCATTACCTACAGGGAAGCAGTGATTCACAAAGCCACTGACTTCTAATTAGAAACTATAGATACCCAAAGATGTCGGAATAATGTGTTTAAAGTGCTAACATAAGCAACCTAACTAGATAAGCTCACTAAGGGAGGAGATAGAAAAGAAGAACTGAGAAATTACATAGACATGATCAGAGAGAAAAGAAAAACCAAGAATGGGAGGTGTCCTGGAAAATGTAACTAAAAGGAGAGAATGATTAAATGTGTCAAATGCTGCTGTGGAATCAAGGGCAGAAAGCTGACGATTGGATTGAACAACGTGGAAGTAAATAATAATCCTGGCAGGAACAGTTTTGGTAGAATGGCTTAAAGCTTTGTTGCAGTGGGTTTAGGAGAAAATGAGGAGAAAATAATTGGAAATAATAAGTAAAGGCAACTGAAAGAGTTTTACCTTGCATAGGGAGAAATGAAACGGAGTACTAGTCAATGTAGAGAGTAGGATCAAGGGAAGATTTTGTTTTGTTAGCATGCTAATTAGCATAATCCTTTAGAGAGCAATATAAAAGTGAAAATATAAGATAAAAAGGAAGCATTGCCCAATATATCAGGTCTGTAGAAGAAAAGATAAAACAAACAGCCAGTTGAACTAAAATAAAAAAAAATTTACACAGGAATATGTAATTTCAATTCTCATTTCTCCTCTCTATTGTGCAAAGCCCTTTGCTTCCCAGCCTTTACTATTTATAATTTGGTCATTTTCAATGTGATATTTGAAAAGTATGTCTATTAAAATTATGTAAAACTTTATGATTTTGGAGAGTAACTGGTTTGTTCCTTTGTGTTTTTAATTTGTGAACATTCTTTAAACAGTGAACAAATGTATTTCCAAAACTGTTTTTTAAGTTTTAAAAAACTCAGAATGCATCTTTCTAATAATATTTATGTTATATGAGGCAGTTTATTCTGGTCAGTTCATAAAATGGTATAAAGTAGCTGAATTGTATTACTGATTATCTGGGAAGTTTCAGGTGTTCAGTCTTTTATTTCTATGGTAAAACTTATTCCAATTTCCAACCCAACATTCTGGAACCCATCTCCCATTATGAAGTGGGCCTCAGGGTGGGAGTGGAAACAGAGCCTCTTGTTCACACTCCACACCCTCATCTTCCAGCACTGAGGGTAGACTATTAAGGCTCTCATGACATCAAGGGTCAAAGCAATGGCGTAATGGAGATTCTAGACATTTGTTTCCTCACCAGTGAAAATCAAATGAAGACCCAGAAATCACTACAGCTACAGGCATGAGAAGGACATTTCAGCAGCTAGACTGTGGTGGTGAGTTCCTGGTTACATGGCTGCTTCTATACAAAAGTGTGCTAAAGTCCTTTTGTGCTGTCTAAGCTTATGTGTACATGTATGTGTGTGTGAACTGGTGGGCTGGTTTCTTTTCTTTTTGGTATACACTGAAGTCTTGTTAGCCTGTAAACCCAACATCTAAAAAATGTCAGTGAATAAGCTTTTGTTCAGATCTCTGCTATTATGAGTAAGAGAGATAAGTGGTTATTAAATAAACTAAAAGTAGATTTATTCTCGTTTTATTTTTTAAATTTAATTTGTTAAAAAATTTATTATTATGGGTACATAATGTTGTATGTATATATGTGGTACATGTGATGTTTAGATACAGGCATACAATGTGTAATGTTCAAACTAGAGTAATTGGGATATCCATCATTCAAACTGTTATTATTTTAGAACATTCAATATACATTAAAAATATACATTACATTAGGGTTAACTATAGTTATTCTATTGTGCTACAGAACGCTAGATCTTATTTCTTCTATCAACTGTATTTTTTGTACCCATTAATCATCCTCACTTTATCCCCCAGTTCCTATTACCCTTCCCAGCCTCTGGTAACTGTCATTCCACTCCACCTTCATGAATTCATTTTCTTCTTTAAAGCTACCACATATGTGTGATAACATCTTTCTGTGCCTGGTGAATTTCTTTCTTTCTTTCTTTCTTTCTTTCTTTCTTTCTTTCTTTCTTTCTTTCTTTCTTTCTTTCTTT